>NC_061866.1:4551136-4858863 GCF_907164915.1 Impatiens glandulifera
CCCTTACCCATGGTCTTACCCTTGTTGTTATTACCAAACATGATCTTAAGCCTTGAGAAATTCATAACTTCGGTTAGAAGCCTTCTATCTCTAGTCATGTGTCTGGACATCCATTTTCCAAATACCATACTGATTCCAAGTAGCTTATCTGTTGTACCTATAAAAATACATATTTACAACTTGGTACCCACATTCACTTGGGTCCTCGGTCAATTAGTCCCTTAGGAATCCATATTTGAGTTATCTTGATGAATTTCCCATGTTGTGTTGTGATTAGTGTGTATGATTTAGGCTTAGTAGAATTTTTTCTGCTAAAAGTTGTTCTGTTAACCTTAGAGGATGATTTTTGTTTAAAACTCCTTGACTTACTGTCAGGTTTTGTTTTGCCAGACTTGCTGGCTGCTTCCTTCCTAGGTTTCATCCAGATTACAGTTGGCTTAACATAAATAATCTCATCCTTTAAGTTTAAGTCTTCACAGCTTGGATCAGTTCTTTTATTAGTTAAACTACCCTTGACAAAGCTTTTGGTCTTAAACTTGTCTTTCTCCGGGTTTAACTTCTTTGACGATTGGTCTAAGCTGACATTGTCAAATCCTAAACCGGATTTGCATTCGACAAGCCTCAATACACTTATTTGCTATCTGAATGCATCTTCAGACCTCGTCTAGGAACTTACCATATATGTCAAACGTTGGTTTTAAAAAAATAGTGTTTGAACCTTTTCCTCGAGCTTCTCATTCTCAGATGAGAGCTCAACCACTTTGTTTTCAAAATCTTTTGGTTCAGAAGTTTGAGATGAAGAAGAGTTATCAATTTCATATTTCAATATCATTTCATTGAAAGAGTCTGACAACTTCTTGTACACGATGACCATGTCATTAAGTGCAGCAGTTAAGTCATCTCTTGTAAATTCTTCAGAGGAGAAGTCAAATACCTCAAAATCTTTTTCTTCTTATATGAAGCAAGTGACCTCTTCATCATCACTATTGCTGGATGATGTATAGTCCGAGTCGCTTTGGGCCCACTTGGCTTTGCTATCAGCCGCCATGAGAGCCTTCAACTCTTTCTTGTTGACCTTCTTCTTCTCATCTAACTTTGGCATCCTGCACTCCGACTTGAAGTGTCCTAGTTTATCACAGTTAAAACACTTTAAGTTAGTCTTATAGTTATTTTTATCATCATTATTATTATTTGAAGAGCTTGAGTTAGGATTGCTCTTCTTCATGAATTTACCGAATTTCTTCATAAAGAGAGCCATGACGTCGATGTTGATCTACTCGACAGCAGTTTTCACATCAGTGGCAGAAGGTGGCACCTCAACAGTCACCAATGCCTTGATTGCAATAATAGATATGTAAAGTTTCTCTTCATTCCTAGAGTTTATCTCAAACTCATAGGCCTACAGATCGACTAGCAAGTCAAAGAGCTCAATCTTGTAAAGTGAAGGAGGGAAGGGGATCATGCATATTCATAGAAATAAAGTTAGTAAAGTGAAGGCATAAGGAAAAGGGTGAGTGAGTGGAGGGTGGTGGGGATTGTGAATATACTTGAGATTGGTTCTTTGACAAAATTATTTATTTGATGATTGATTAACATGTTATGACCATCATATTTTTTTTCCATTAAATGTTATCATCGTCTTAATTTAACAAGTTACTTCCATTAAATGTGATTTCTCCTACTTGATTAATTGAAACTTGTGTGTATTTACTTTCACTAAATATTAGTCTCCCAATTTTATATATTGATGCTTCTAGGAAATATAAGGAGAGAAAATACTAAAAGATTAACATTCATTGTCTTCTAAGTTATCTTCTTCGCCACAAATATCGATTATTCTTCCTACTTCACCTCTCGAGGCACTCTGGTGATCTTCCTCCAAGTAAGATCTTCATATTTCATTGATATAACAATTTGATATATATAGATTTTTAATAGATATAAAGTTTGGTTTGACATTGATTTAAGTTATGATATGACTTTTTGATAGATATTGATTTAGGTTTTGACATTGATTTAGGTTATGATATGGCTTTTTGATAGATGTGCCTTTTTGATATATATATTGATTTAGGGTTTGACATTAATTTAGGTTATGATGTGACTTTTTGATAGATATGACTTTTTGATATGGATTTAGGTTTAGATATGGATATCCTTGATAAAATAATGGATGATGTATACGGAAAAAGATCGACATCTTATGAAATACATTCAAGGAGTCGATTCTTTTCTTAGTTTTGCTGTGAGTTTTGGCCGAATTACCAACATTGCATGTACATGCGTTAAATGTGGTAACAGCGAATATTTTGAAAAACAATGCGTAAAAAAACATTTAATTTTGTATGGAATAAGGAAGAGATATACATTTTGGAATTGTCATGGGGGAAAATGACGACGTAGTGATAGTATTGTTTACCGATTGATAGTAGTACTGATGTAAAAACTAAAGAAGATAGTTTGAGACAACTTCATACTGATGCTATAGTGGATGTGAACTCGGAACGTAATGATTTTGATGGGGATGTTTGTATACGAAATATCATAAATGATTTTCTATCCACATGGTGTTGATGCATCAAATGTAGGTCTTACGAGTAATATTGATTCGTATGTGGATGGGGAAAATGAGGATGCTAAATAATTCTATAAACTCTTAGATTAATCTAATGAAGCGTTATATGAAGGCTCCAAGTTTCAAAGACATCAACATTATTAAAATTATTCCACCTCAAAAATACTGGGCAATGGACCAAATTTTCATTTAACATGTTAAAATTGTTAAAGGAATAAATATTACCGGTAAATTCCAATTTTCTCGATTCATATTATCATTGTAGAAGTTTCTTACCGATGTTGGTCTTTCTTATGAAAAGATAGATTCTTGTAAAAATAATTGTATGATTTATTGAAAATATGACAAGTTTTTGAGTTCTTGTAAAGTGTGTGGAGTTTCTCGGTGGAAAAGTGAAGAATCGAGTGAAAAACCTAAGAAGAAAGTAAATGGAAAAACTATCCCCAATAAGGTGCTATGTTACTTCCCACTAATATCGAGATTGCAAAGATTATATATCTATTCTAAAACTGCTCCATTAATGACGTGACACAAAGATACAATGATTGATGATGATGTTTTGTGAAATCTCGCTGATTCTTTGGCATGGAAATCATTCGATGAAGATTAACTTGATTTTGCAATTGAGCCTCATAATGTAAGACTTGGTTTCGCAAGTGATGGATTTCAAACGTTTGCAAATGGAAAAACATCGTATAACATTTGACATATAATCCTCATTCCTTATAACGTTCCTCCTATATTGTGCATGAACTCTTCTAATTTTATACTATCCATGTTAATTTCGGGTCTAGAGAGTCCAAGCGATGCAATTGATGTATTTTTACAGCCGTTAATTGACAAATTAAGTGAGTTATAGAGTACCAGCGTAGAAACTTATGACGTCTCAACTTCTCAGAACATTAGAATGCGTGTTAGTTTAATAATGACAATAAACGACTTTCCTTCTTATGCAAATTTGTCTGAATGGAGTACAAAGGGAAAATTGCATGCCAATCTTGTAATAAGAACACTTACTCAATAAGATTGACAAATGGTAAGAAAGAGTGTTACATGTGTCATCGACGATTTTATTTCGTAGACAAAAGGAATTGTTCGAGGACATTATCGAATCGAGAAGTGCGACTCAATTATTATCGAAACATGAGATTTTTAGACAAGTACGCGATTTGAAATGTAGAATTCTTGCTCGAGATCCCACTAAAAGGTAAAATGTGAATCATCGAAGTTAGGGTGACAATTGAAATAAGCTGAGTATTTTCTTTGAATTTTACCTTATTCGGAAGATTTATTGTTGAGATATTATTTAGACGTGATGCATGTTGAAAAAAATATATGTGATAGAGTTCTTGGAACCATAATGGATCTATAAGGAAAGACCAAAGATAATTTAAAAGCACGTCAAGATTTGGAGCTCATGAATATTCGTCATCATTTACATGTAGTTGATGTGAGGGGTGTTCTTCAATATCCATTCGGTCTCATACATTGTCTCTAGAAAAAAATAAAGATGTGTCAATTTTTAAAAGACTTTAAAATGCCAGAAGGTATTGCTCGAACATTAAAGGATGTATAAATGTCAGAGATTTAAAGATTTCAGGATTAAAAAGTCACGATTTCCATATTTTGGTGTTATAATTTTGGTTCAATTTCTAATGTTGGGGTAGTACTTTGATTATGTGTTTGTTTCATAACTATTGGTATGATTTTGGTTCAATTTAAAATGTTGGTGTATTGCTTTGACTATGTGTTTGTTTAAGAACATTTGTTATGATTTTGGTTCAATTTCATTTAGGGTTTGGTTTATGGTTTAATTTTGATTAAGGTTTAATTTTCGGTTCTATATTTGGTATTGTAATATTATTTAAATTTATATTATTAATAATATAGGTGTTACCGATTAGTTACTCAACTAATCAGTACTTCTCCATAAGCATATACCAATTGGATGAGTAACCAATCAATTAGGGACGGATCTAGAAATTCGTGTTGGGGTGGGCTTGAATTTAAATAATAAATTATTTATATATATATATATATATATATATATATATATATATATATATAAAAGTTGCTATATTATAATGTTTAAATAATTAAGTTGAGGTGATCGAGATTTTAAAATATAAAACTCATCTAAAATAAAATCTATATCTATAGCATTAGCTAAATCTCGTTAAATATAGAGAGTCAAGTAGTTGATAATAAAATCATCCTCTATTTTATTGTAAAATTTCGTATTCTCTTCTTTAGTGTTGAAATGTTCGCTCAATTGTAACGGTAAAAACATGTAATGTTAAAAAATATTAATCAATTTAGTTAACCTAATATAAATTTTTGATTTTTCACTTTTGATAAATTGTTTACGCAACTCAAAAAAAAATTGAAAGACTTTCACTTAATTGATTTTGAATTTTAGAGCATGTGGACGGAGTTTTCACTAGTTTGATGATTTTTTAAAATAAAGACATCAATGTTTTTTTTCAAGCATATTGTATTAAATTTTAAGATAAATTCACTATTAAAATTAATTGAGTATTTTATTGAACAATTATGTAAGAATTACCAAACTAAAGGAAAAAAACAAAGTAAATATTTTTATCAAATAATTAAAGGGCGCCAATAATTAAAAAATATAATAAAAATTAATTAATGTTAACTTATAAATTTTCGAGCGTATACTTCAACATAAATTCAAATATACATAAAAACAATTATAAATATTATATACAAAATTAAATTAATGATAATACTAATTAAAAATATTAAACTAAGAAAGAAAATTAAAAAAAAATGTTAAGAAAGGAATAGATTTTACCTAAGTAAAAAATTAAAAAAATAAGTATTATTAATTTAGATGGAAATAATTAGTAGAATATGGAATTAGTGAAATAAAATAATATAGGTATGGTATTAGGGTATAAATTAACTATAGAAGAATTAAGAATTAGGAAATATGAATTTAAATTGGCAGGATGGCCTCTTTTTGACATAGTCAACATATTTTTGAATTTATTTGATTTTATATATATAATATAAAAGAAATTAAGAAAATCAGGAGTGGTCTTAAGCCCACCAAAGCCGTTACCTCAATTCGTCTCTGCAATTTATATATAGGCTTATAGAGAAGCATTGATTGATTGAGTGACCAACCGGTACATACTTATGGAGAAGCACCGATTGGTTGAGTAACCAATCTGTACATGCTTATGGAGAAGTATCGATTGGTTAAGTAACCAATCAGTACAGGCTTATGTAGAAGTAATGATTGGTTAAGTAACCAATTGGTTCTTCTCCATAAGTCTGTATCGATTAGTTACTCAACCAATCGGTATAGGCTTATGGAGAAGCACTAACCAATCGGCGTTACTTGAGAAGGTAACACCAAGAAAGCTTTTGTCGATTGAGGCCAATTGGTTTACAATCAATCAATATTGGCTTATACCGATTGGAAATTAGGGTAGTACCAATCAGTTTACCGATAGGTATAGGCCCCTCTTTTTACTAGTGCATGTTCTAAATCTAATGTGTAGTTTTTTAGTAGCTTTAGAATTTGGTTTAACCATCGAGATGAGCATCTGAATTCGGTGTAAAGTTTTTTATTAAAGTATGAAAATCTAGTTCAGTTCTTGGCTATTAATTGATGATTATTTTACTTGTTCTTGATTTGGTTGGATTCATGGAGTATCTTGATGCATATTCTAGTTGAATTTGAGGCTGATTCAAAGTGATTGTAAAAAAAAAAAGATGAAGGAAGAAGATGAATGTTGGTTCATTTGGTTTTATTGACTTTCATTAACTGAACCAGTTTAGTGTGAGCAGTTTGGGTCACACTTAAACTAGCTGAACCGGTTCAACCCTTAAGGCTCGGTATGTTTTTAGTTTTAACATTTAACTCATTGTTTATATAAGAAAACCATAAAACATTTTTTTTAATCTGAAAAAAAAGAAAAAAATGACTTAGAATAATTTTCCAGGTTTTATGGAACTCGAAAATTTCGTTTATGGATAATTTGGCCATTTTACCTCATTTAACCTAACTTGTAGTGTTCATAACTTGTGCTACAAGTGTCCGAAAAATATGAGGAAAATTTCCAGGATTATTCTTGAATTATTTCTGAATATTTTATGTACTAACTTTAATTTTTGGACACATTACAAGTTAAAATCATTGATTAGGTTATTGATTTATATTAAATAAAATTGTTGAGTTATGAAGTATACACTTATAATAAATTCTAAGAAGTTAATTAAAGTTTATTAGATTTGTGTTTGGGTTTGGATTTGGACTTGGGCTTGACCAAGAGTTATTTACGTTCCTGAATGTTTACCTTATATAAATGTTTTGTGATGCGATAGTCAAAGTGTCATTCATTTAGCAAATAATATAGTTTATCATGGTAGGACGAAGCATATACAGGTTAGTTATCATTTCATTTGATTAGCTTTAGAAGATTGAGTGATAACTCTTGAGAAGATTCACAAGAGTAAGAATCTAGGTATTATACTGACGAAAGTTGTGACAAATGAGAAAGTGAAGTTGTGCACAATTTCAGTTGGTCTTCTTTTGTTAAGACACCAGATGAAGAGCCGCTACCGATTGAGAGAAGATGAAGTTAGTCTTCAAGTGGGTAATTGTTTAGTTATGGAGCCCACACTTATAATAAACTCTAAGAATTTGATTAAAGTTTATTGGGTTTAGGTTTGGGCTTGGGATTGACCAAAAGTTATTTAGCTTTTATTACCTGAATGTTTACCCTATAAATATGTTATGGTTAAGAGTTTATATGAAGTGAAAATAATACAAAAGAGATAAACATTGTGAGACAAAACTTTGTATTCCTTATTCTTCCTAATGAAATCTAGTGGCGGCTAAAGCGGACATAGCTCTTTTGACTAAACACTATAAATTTGTGTCTTCTTGTGTTCTTCTTTTCTTGCATTTTTATAGATCGTTTCAATATGGGTCAGATTTGGGGAATCCAAATCCTAACAAAAATATGTGAAAATTGTCATGAATAAAATAAAAATGCCAAATTTGTTTTGTATTAGAGACTGTCCTTTCGGACGGGCATGTAGACCATAGCGTCGAAAGGTCTTTTCCCATATTTAACCAAGCACCGAGCCCAAAAGAATTTCTAAAAAAATTATTTCTTAATTTCTTTTGAAGTATAACTATTAATAAGTTATATTCAGTTCCTTGTCTCAATTTTGATGGGAAAACGTATTCTTTAAAACATAACACTTTCCCAATTAATTGAGTATAAGAGATGAGAAAAACAGAATATAAATGAAAACGACAATGCAAGCCAAATTTTAGCGTGAAAAACTTCTTTCAAATTGAGAGTAAAAATCACTAGTCAATCAGGTCACTTAACAATCCACTATCATCAACAAGGTTACAAATAGGGGTTCACTCTAGATATAAACTAGAGTCACTAATTAATTACATCAAGATTATACAACAATCTTGGCAAATAATAACAAAGAGCAAAAATAGTAAGATCAACCAACCTTATTAATTTTTTAATTCTGGTTTCACTTCAATTGACTTAGAAGACCCAAAAATAGATCTTCACCGTTTAGAATATAGTTCCAGAAATAACCAACAAGTTGTAAAGGTTTCTAGCTGATCAAACGGTACAAACTCCAACAATTAGAAATCTTCTTCAGCTGCTCCTTAAACCCTTTGCTCTAATCTCTCTCTTGTTACTTTAAAAACTCAGTTAACCTAAATAAAATATAATGTCACTTCACATTATATACTATGTGCCTAAATAAATCCCACATAAAATATGGTCTCTCCAACTAGGAGGATAAAACCCAACAAACTCTTGCGACCGACTAGTTAGAGGGTAATGTAAACCCGATAACTGAGCGATAGAACTCGAACTTGTTTCGTGACAACATCTTTGTCATCATATCTAGTCAAATATCATCTATATGGAATCTTTTCAAGTTCTAACATCTTTTCATCCAAAGCATCACGAATCTAGTGACAACGAACTTCAATGTGTTTCGACTTTAAATAAAATGAAAAATTCTTGGCAAGATGAATTTGCTGGGTTAAGATTTATAATGTTTAAACTGGTTTTGATAATTTAACTTAAATAATCAAAAAGGGAGAAATTGTTGGGTTAAAATTTTTAATTGATTTAAAATAACTTAACAATTTTGATTTAATGATTGATGAAATGGTTTTTGATAATAAATGGATAAACTAAGTTCAATAATTGTTAGTCATATCAAATATATATTTAGATATCAACATCATCTGTGTTTTAGTGGTAAGTACATATATCTGTCATGTGGGTGACCTGGGTTTAAATCTCACCAGATGCATAATTAATAATTGGATTTTTGTTAATTTGCAGGCACAGCTCAAAGTTAATGGCGTCTAATCCGTCTAAGGGCTGTTAGACTGGGACGTCTAATGCGTCTAAGGGTTGTTAGATGGACGGCTAAGATGATTAGATGAGGCGTCTAAGCAGATGAACGACCAAGATGAGGCGTCTAAGAAGATGGGGCGTCTAGGCACAGATAGACGTCTAAGATCTAAGATGAGATGAACGACCAATATGAGGCGTCTAAGAAGATGGACGTCTTAGATGAGAAAATGACGTCTAAGCTAGTCTGATAGACGTCTGAAGGCAGATGGGCTTCTAGACAACTGGGCAGTAGAGTTCTACAGACAACTGACAGCAGAGCTCATCAAATGAACAACTGCCATGTTTGCCATTATTCAAATTGCATGTACTACATTGTACTACCACGATCTTTAGAATCTTTTCCTACTGTACTACCCCGTACCTCATGAATAGTACATCCAACGGAAAGAGGACATGTGTCCAAAAGAAGAATTAGACCGTTGGTGTATTTTAGTATATATGGAAGCCAAATGACAACGGTCAAGAGAGAGAGTAGTTTCATTCATTCGATTAAAAAAACTTTCTGAAATCAAATATCTCACTCTCTATTTAGCTATGAATACATTGTAATTACATACTGTCTTTTCTGAAAGAAAACTTCAATGTTGTAAGTTGAATAAATGTTGTTTTGTTCAACAGAGAGATTATTAGCTCAATAATCTATATTTCATCTAAGGAAGTTAGTGAAATCCTTCCGGTTGTTGGAAGGAGGGTGACGTAAGAGAGTTTGCTCCGAACATCCATAAACAACTCGCTGTGTTATTTACTTTCTGCCATTCATTTTTCACTAGTTCAAAGCTTCAAATCCGACGAACATTTCTGCACTTAAATCTGTTTCAAGAGTTTGAAGGATTTGCGAAGAATAGAAAGAGATATTAATTCCTAACAGGATTTCTATCAATTCGTTTTCCAGAAGTTGTCATCAATAGCCAGACCCCGTCTCTATTGGTGTCACCGATCCTAAAAGAATTGCACTTTGATTATCAAAACATAAGACGTATCTTTCTTGTTTCAATTCAAGTTCCATTGTGAATTTTTCCAACCACAATAACTCTTTTGTTACCTCCAAAGTAATTATAAGCTCGACTTCTGTACACTTTTTCAATTTAGATTGTCAAGCCACAACTCCCCCGGCAAAAGTCACCAAATATCCTGAAGTAGATTTTTAGTTATCCAAGTTTCTGGTTATATCCAAATAAGTATATCCAATTAACATAGGCTTATCACATCCTAAAGTTATTTGAAGATTTGTCGTTCCTTAGAGATATCTCACAATCCACTTCACGACTTCCTAGTGATGTCTTCCCGGATTAAATAAATATTTACTCATCAAACCAACAACGTGCGCTATATCAGGTCTTGTACAAACCATAACGTACATAAGGCTACCAAGTGCTGAAGAATATGGAATGTTATTCGTACAAAACTTCTCATCATCAGTAGAAGAAGAACTAGTATGACTAAGCTTAAAGTGAGAAGATAAAGGAATACTCACCACTTTAGTTTTTTCCATATTGAAGCGTCGAAGAACTTTCCCAATGTACATCTCTTGTGACAAATGCAACTTTCTGTTATCCCGATCACGGATAATTCGAATCCCAAAAATTTGACGTATTGGTCCCAAATATTTCGTGGAAACCGACTTACTCAAAGTCTATTTTATCTCACTAATTTTAGAAATATTTCTCCCATCAATCAGCATATCATCTACATAGAGTAGAATAATAATAAAATCATCAGTAGAGAATTTTCACACAAAAACGCAATGATCGGTTTTGTTCATCTGGTATCCATGTTCTATCATAACTGAACTGAACTTCCGATACTATTGACGTGGTGCTTGTTTCAAACTGTAAAGACTATTCACTAACTTACAAACATAGCCTTCTTTTAGTTTGTCTTGAAAACTCTCTAGTTTCTCCATATATATCCCTTCTTATAAATTTCCATAAAGAAATGTTGTTTTCACATCTATTTGTTCAACCTCTAGATTAAGGTTAACGTCTAAACCAAGAACTACGCGAACATATTGCATTTTCACCATAGGAGAAAATATCTCACCAATGTCAATACATTTTTTTTGCGAGCAACCTTTTATGACCAGCCGAGCCTTATATATAGGCTGTGAAGTATGTTCATCTTTCTTCAACCAATAAAACCATCAATTTTTTCAAAAGCCTTATTGCCCTTAGGCAGCTTTGTTAGCTCAAAAGTGTTATTCACACGAAGAGACTAAATCTCATCCTCCATGACATCCATTCCTTCTTTTTTATTTTCACTTTTCAATGTTTCTTGAAAACTCTCAGGTTCTTCAGCATTAGTGACCAATACATACTCATTTGCTGAGTATCTACTGAAGGACATCTTTGTCGAGTAGACGGTCTTGGTTCATTGGAATATATGGACTTCTCAACATTTTCATTCTCTTGCTCATTTTCATTTTCAGCATTAGATTCACTATTAAATCATTAGTATTTAAAGGATTACCATAATGTAAACCCATAATTTGATTTTTAGTTTGACATTGTTGGTGCTTATCAAGTTAGGAGCAACTGGAATTGAATTCATTTCAACCATCTCCTCATTTACTTGAGTGAGAACAACCTCGTCTACCATGTCGATATCTTCAATGGTATAATCCTCCATAAATACAACATCATGATTACGAATAATCTTCTTATTAATCGGGTCAAAAACGATATCAAAACTCATCTAGTTCATAGTTGACAAACACACACTTTTTGGTTTTGTCTTCCAGCTTTGACCTTTCATCTTTGGGAACATACACATAAGCCATACACTCAAATACTTTAAGATGATCATAAGAGATATTTTTACCACTCCAAATATGGTTTGGCATATCAAAGTTCAAAGAAACACATGGTGTGAGATTTAACACATATATCATTGTACTCAATGATTCACCCCAAAAGTATTTTGGTAACTTTGCTTGTGAAAGCACACATCTCACCATTTCCACCAGTGTCTTATTCATTCTTTAAGTCAACTCATTTAACTATGGTGTTTTTGGGGGTGATTTTTGGTAACGAATACCCTGTTGTCGACAATACTCATCAAAAGGTCCAATGTACTCTCCCCCATTATTTGTTTGAATAAAATTCACATTTTTTTTCTAGTTTCCCTCTCAATTGAGGCTTGAAACACTTTAAATGTGTCTAGCACTTGATCTTTCATCTTTAATGTATATGCCCGAACATTTTAGGAATAGTCATCAATGAAGGTTACAAAGTAGTATGCACCACCAAGTGATCTTGACTTCATTTTGGCCCACATACATTAGAATTAGAATGCACCAAGTCTAATAATTATAACTTTCTCTTCGATTTAGATGATCTAAATAACACTTGTCTTTGTTTTCCAGCCATCTAGTCTACACATCTTTTCAAGTGCACATTTGAAACCCTACATAGCACATTCTTCTTATCCAACATAACTAAGCCTTTCTCGCTAATATGAATCAAACGTTTGTGCCACAACTCAGAAAAAGAATCAACTTCACAAGTGTTGATGTAACATTTAGATATTCCAGAACGAACAATATACATATACGAAAGTCTTATTTAGCAACACCCATTAATCCCTTTTTAAGATCCCATTCACCACTATAAAAAGAATTACAGAAGCCTTCATCATCCAATCTTCCAACCGATAAAAGATTGAAGTGAATATTAGGAATATGTTTAACCTGTTTTAGAACAAGAGTGGTGTCATTGGCTATCTCAACACAAATATTACCAATTCCAACCACTTGAGCTTGACTAGTATTGCCTATATGAGCAATACTAAAATCACTAGCATTATATGTTGAGAAAAAATCTTATTGTGATGTAGCATGAGTAGAAGCACCAACTGCACCACTGTCCATAATTAATTCATCTCATCATAAAAACATTAACATTCTCATCATCACTATAACAAACAGTAAGGAAATCATCAACAATAGCAACATCATCATGATTTTTACATTCTCTATGGTTGGAAGTAGTAGGTATGCTCTGAGTTTTTTTCTTGTTCTCCTTCAATTTAAAAAAATCTTAATATAGCCCTTCATGCCACAATGATGACACTCAACATTTGCCCACCTATTAGAAGCCCCATGAGATTTGCTACGATTACTTCCTTGCCATTTACTTCTCTCTCTAGATTTTGTAACCAAGACCTTTGATTGTAAAGAACAGTCTTGTGTATTTCGTCTCATCTCTTCATTCAACACACTACGTTTTACTAAATCAATTGAGAGAACACCATATAGAGCAGAATTAGACAGAGTTGTTCTAAAAGTCTTCCATGAACTAGGAAAATTACCAAGTAAACATAAGCCATGTATCTCGTCATCAAATTTGAGTTTCATCGCTTCGAATTGATTAATAATTCCCACAAAAGTATTCAAGTGGTCAGTCATTGGAGAACCAACATGATACTTTGAGGACATCAATTTCTTTATCAAAAACAGTTTGTTATTACTTGTTTTTCTCTCATATAATTTTTCAAGTTTAGTCCAAAGAGTACGAGCATCAGTAATAGAAATCACATGGTTCAAAATATTATCATCAACCTATTGACGAATATAACCACATACTCGTCTGTGCAAAAATTTCAAAACATCCACACATTTTTCTACAGGCTTAGCTGAAGAGAACACTAACAAATGAAAAAATTTCGCACACAGTAAATCTTCCATTTTAGCCTTCCAAATATTATAATTGGAACTATTCAAACTCACCATTCTAGATGTGTTAGTCTCCATCCTTATACTCAAATAAAACCAAACTCTTATACCACTTTGATGGGAAATGTATTCTTCAAAAATATAACGTTTTCCCAATTAACTGAGTATAAGAGATGAGCAAAACATAATGGAAATGAAAACGAAAATGCAAGACAAATTTTAGCGTGGAAAATATTTCTTCAAATTGAGAGTAAAAACTACAATACCAGTCAGGACACTTAACAATCCACTATCATCAACAATGTTACAAGCAGGGGTTCACTCTAGACAAAAACCAGATTCACTAATCAATTGCATCAAGGTCACACAACAATCTTAGTAAATAACAACAAAGAGAAGACAAAGTAAGGTTAATCAACCTTATCAATTCTGCAATTCTGGTTTTACTTCAACTAACTTAGAAGACCTAGAAAATAGATTTTTACCGTTTAGAATATAGCCCCAAAAATAACCAACAAGCTATCAATGTTTCTAGCCGATCAAACGGTGCAAGCTCCAGCAATAAAAAATCTTCTTCAGGTGCTACCTCAAAACTTTTGCTCTGATCTCTCTCTTGTTATTCTAAAAACCCAGTTAACCTAAATGAAATATAATGTGATCACTTCACATTATATACGCTGCGCCTAAATAAAGCTCACATAAAATTGGGTCTCTCCAACTAGAAGGACATAACCCAACAGATTTATAAAGACGAGATGGCTTCTGAGAGAGTCGATCTTTTGTTTAGTTTTACAAGATTCGAGAGAAAGGTAAGCTACGAGACTTAATCGACTACAAACATTTTCTAAAAAGTGCACATGTCGAGGTTATCATTTTGGTTCATCAGCCCACTCGAGATTCGAGGAAATGTAAGGCATTGGTCCGATCAATTTTGGATCGCACGAACCGCTTTTAAAAATGGGTAAAATGGTTTCTAATATAGAAAAGAAAAACAAAAAAAACATAAAACATGTTTTTATTTCAAAATTGTTTTCTTAATTATTCTTATGAAGTTAAATTCTTGTAGGAGACCCAAATGAATGTTTGACCGACCATGAAATTCCTCCCAACCATGGACTCAGGAAAAATCGTCTCGATGTTTATTTGGTTGGTTGTAATTAAGGAGGTCAAATCAAACCTCATATCATGTTTTCTTGGTTGTCAAAACTTATAATGGAAGGTTATGTGGTTTTGTGGTTTCTGATATGCCCCATCATTTACAATTATAACCACACGCCCATGGGCGACAATTAGCTGTCTAGAGTCCCCCATGGCCTTAACCCATCTGAATTTGAACAGTTCTAGGTCATAACCATGGGCCCAATGTTTGTCGTCATTCGTGAGGTATCTTGCTGTCTTAGAGTTCAGTTTTATCTTTTATGGCCCATACCATTTTATATACTGTTTAGTATCATTATATTATTTAAATCAAAGTAAAAATAACAAAAATCTAGTGAAATTCAAAAAGTAAAAATATAAAAATTACATTATCTAAGTATATATTTTGAAATTAATTTTATTTTAAATTTATAAATAAATCTTTAAATAGAGTTTTAGGTAATGAAGACTAGTACTTTATACAAGTTAGTTAAGTGGTATGAAAAATAAGAAAATATTATAGATGTCATTACTAAAAAGGATGATTTTGTAGCAATGCAACAATTAAGTATATTTGAGATTATTTTATTATTATATATTAATATTTTAAATTTCAAAATTTTAACCAAAAGAAACTTATTTTTCTTAAAATTACCACCAATTAAAAATTTTATTTAAAAAAACTGTACCAAACATGGCCTTAATTTATTTAAAATGAATAAATTAATATTTAACAAGTGCATATTTAAGATGAGTATTATAGGGGTGAGCAAGTATTTTCAATGAAGATAATATACAAAACTTATTATTATTATTATTATTATTATTATTTATGTAGAAAAAAGTATATACAACTTATACAAGTACCCGAATTAATGAATTTACCGAATATGAATATAAATATAAATCAACCTATCCGATTAGATGTAGGATCAATTGTGAATAATGGATTCAGTATAACATTTGGTTAGATACATGTTTTTGTTTAAAAATCTCAACCAAAGTGACCCTAATTTCACCATATGATTCGATCTACCATACTAAATACATAATGAAATGAGTTTTATTATGCACAACAAGTAGTATTTAAAATTTAGGAATTGGCATGGAATTCTTGAACCCCAACTTCTATAACCTTGGAACAATAGCAAGCAATCAATTTTTTTTTTATAATTCGTGAATGAAAGATGATTGTTGGCAATAATTGTATGTACTCATAGGTGTAGATGGACGCGACATTTCAATGTTTGAGTTGCTTGAAGAAGGTGGTAAGGTATATATATCGTGTTTAGCAGCTGGCCGTAGGCTGGATGGAATGGATGGGGCCAAACCAAACAAAACAAATGCACACGGTACGTGGTGGTCGTGTAATTGTTGTCTTAAGCATATCATCCATGAGACTTATAGGCCATGGCACGACAAAACCCATTCGTCCACCAACAATTATTTGATATGTTGACCTCATCACTTAATTTGTCTTTATCTATTCTTAATATCAAATATATACTATTAGTAAAAACAACATTTAAATATAAAATGAAATTTATTTGGTACAAAAAAAATACGACCATTTCAATAAATAGAAAATGTTTCATAAGAGCTTATTAATTTGATGTTTGGTTATTTTAGGATTTTTTAGGGTTTTATATAGAAAAACAAAAAATAATTTGATGAAAAATTAAGTAGGTTATTTAGATCTTTAGTTGGTTGAATTTATTATTGGAATTAATGTTTGGGTGATTTTTTACTGAATTGTCTAAAGTTTAAGTGATCACTACTATATATATAAAAAAATATTACGAGAATGGGCGGGTTAACCTACAATTCAACTCAAATATCTATTTATTCTCACATATATTCAAATTAACCACAGTTTAGACCCGACAATCCGAACACTTTAAAAATTAAGCATTATATATATATTAGTTAGTTAAAAAGTTGAACTTATATTAAAATGTTCCGCGTTCATCAAATTTTGTGTTGAATTTAAAATATAAAGTGTTATTAGCTTAGTTGGTTAAAGGGCTGTATTTATTTTGTTAGGTTGCAAGTTCAACCCATACTTAAAGTATTTTTAATTTTATTTTTAACCGTTTTAAGTTTATGGGCGGGTCAACCCACAATCCGACCCAAGTATCCATTTACTCTCACATATATATTCAAATTCACCACAGTTCTCGATCCGTCAATCCGAATACTTTAAAAATTAAATATCATTTTATATATATATATAATGAACGAAAGACATTAAAAAAAGCTCACATAGATGTGTTAACTAAGGAAATATAAGATGACAAGTGTAATTTTTTTTTAATTATGTATATATTACTTTAAATGTTTCTTAATATTTTCTAATATATAATTATGTTAATTTTATTTTGTTAATTTTATTTTATTTTTAAATTAAGTCTTTTAAAATTATTTATTTAATATATATAAATATATATATTAAAACCTATTATCTATATATATTTTATTAAAATAGCATTGATATATTTTATTTTAAAAGTTAAAAGACAATATTTATATTATTTGATGTATTATGAGAACTATATGCGGTTGGTTTCATATTATTAATATATTTTATTTTTTCAACCCATTTATATAATTTTAATAATTAATAATTTTAGTTTTACATAACTTAGATCCGAAAACATGTATAGTAATGGTGTGTCTATAATTTTTCCATCTTTGTCTCTTAAACGGTTGGTATTATTTAAAATGAATATAATTTAATTAATCCACGTATAAAAGACATAATTTGTTATTGTTTAATTAATATTAAAACCAACAAATATAGTGACAAATTCAAATACTCCTAAAAAATAGGTTTTGTTCAAAATATTTTCTCTCTATTTATATTAGACAGGGTTTAAGGATTTCTTTACAAATTGTGACCGAGACCCTAGCGCAACTGTTAACGATATTTAAGGCATAGGCATAATATATATATTAGTTTTGTTTCATTCATCTTCAATTTCAGAATCAAACATCTTACAGACCAGAGACCCAAAAGGTAATTTAATTTAATCTCTCTTCTGTGTTAATTTGTTTATTCGTCTCTGTTTCTTTCTTACATTAATGTATGTTTTGTTTTTAGGAGATGGATAATATGGTAGAGAATAACGGGAATTTGGAAGAAGAGTTAGATCCTCAACTATGGACTGCTTTAGCTGGAAATCTGGCGAAAACTATAAGGAAAGATCAAAAGGTATACTTTTTCCCTCAAGGGTATCAAGAACAAGCCGATAGAATTGTTGATTTTGAAAACATTCCTTCATCAATTGAATCTTCTATAAAGTGTAAGGTTTTGGGTGTTAAGTATTTGGCTAATCATGAAACTGACGAGGTTTATCTCAAGATTAACTTGCTTCCTGTTCCTGTGAACGGAAGTTGTTCTCTTGACGATGATAATGACGACGACGAGGATGACGAAGACGACGGTGATATTCATAAACTTGTTGCATTTGCGAAAACATTAACTCCGTCGGATGCAAATAACGGTGGTGGATTTTCAGTTCCTAGGTATTGTGCAGATACAATGTTTCCTAAACTCAACTTTGACGATGACCCACCTGTTCAAAACCTTCGAATTAAAGATGTTCATGGAAGAATCTGGACGTTTCGTCATATTTACAGAGGATCGCCAAGACGCCACCTTTTTACAACGGGATGGAGTGGTTTTGTAAATAATAAGAAACTCATCAGCGGCGATTCAATTGTTTTTGTTAAGGATAACAATGGTGAAATCCGGGTAGGTCTCCGTCGTCGAATAAACAGAGAAGCTAGTGGAGACCAGACTGAATCATCATCAGCAGCAGCACCACCGCCGCCGCCGCGTTCCCGTTGGAATGAGACAAAAATAAGCCCGGAATCAGTCATTGAAAGTTTAAACCTTGCGAGTAAAGGTGAGGCGTTTGAAGTGGTTTACTATCCTCAAGTAAACGCTCCAGCGTTTTGCGTTGAATCGTTGAAGGTAACTAAATCGCTTAAGATTCCTTGGGATGCTGGTTCTAGTTGTAAAATAGAACTAGAAAGTGAAGATTCGTCAAGGAAAAGTTGGTTTGATGGAACTATAACATCAGTTGAACCATTTGATCCAGATCATTGGAAATTATCACCATGGAAGAGTATTAAGGTTAAATGGGACAATGATCTTGAGAATACTTACTTGAATACGTAAAATTTGTAAGTCCATGGATGATTGAATCAGTTCTATCAATCATTCCTCAACTTATAAATCTATCATTATCACAACCAAAGAAGAAGTCAAGATATGATCATCAACCTTCATTGTTGACTTCATCCTCGTCAATGTTTTCCGGCAACCTCCAACAGGGTGTTGTTCCATTTAATGATTATTATTGTAATGTTACTCCTGTGGGCATGCAGGGAGCCGGGCAAGATCCAAATGGATCATTATTATCATCATCATCATCAATGGTGAATTATTACAATCAGTTTCAAACTGCAGGTTCTTACAAGATTTTGAAATCTAATTTTCCCAAATTTAACTATCATCCTGGTTGTGTGACCATCGCCGCCGCCGGCGAAGTGGTTGCCGACGGGAAGGAAGAAGATGAGAATGATTCAAGCCATATTTATATTTTCGGAACACGAATAGAGAAGATGAAGTTAGATGATGAGAGCCCATCTGAGGAAGGCATGGATGATGATGTTCAAGGAGATGGAAATGGTAATGAAAGCATTGAGGAATAAAAATCTGATTTTTATTTGTAGAAAGAGTTGTTTTTTAGATTAATGTTTTTATTTATTTAACTTTTGTTTTTGAGATTTATAAATTTTGGGATCTATAATTAAGTGGAATCTTTTGTTTTATTGAATTTGAAGTTGTTAAGGTGTTGTTTGATCAAATAGCTATTGATAGGTGAAATGTTATTTATTATGGTTAGATGATTCAAGTGAATAAAATATCTTGAATTAGTATATTGTATTTAGTGTTACTAAATCCATTGTTGATATGTTATTTATTGGGAAAAATGTCAATTTTATCATCAAACTATAAAAAAATATTTATGTATACCACTGAACTAATTTTTGTTCGTTTATACCACTGTAATTGAGTTTAATATTCATCTATGTCACTGCTGGACAAAAACATCCAAACCCGTTTTCCGTTAAATTATGACACGTGTGATTGACATGTTATTTTTTAAAAATTAATATATATTATATATTTATTTTTATTTACTATTTTAAATCATAAAACTTAATTTATATTTTCAAAAGAAATTATACATTTTGAGAATTATTAATAATAATTAATTTTTTTAATTAATATATTTTCAACATTTATTTTTATTAACCTTTCTAAATAATAAAATCCGTTAATAAAAATAAATGTTAAAAATATATTAATTAAAACAAAATGAATTATTATTTTTGTCTCTCAAAATGTTTATATTGTTTAGTTAATGTCTCTGAAAATATAAAATTTTATTATTTAGAAATTATGAATAAAATTATAATATATATTAATTTAAAAAAAATTGACATGTCAATCACACGTGTCATCATTTAACGAAAAACTTATCGGACTTGGATGTTTTTGTTAACTAGTGATATAGATGAACATTAAGTTCAACTACAGTGGTATGAACGAACAAAATTTAGTTCAGTGATATACATGATTATTTCGTTATAGTTCAATGATAAAATTGACATTCTTCTCGTTATTTATTAGTAAAATATCTTAAATTAGTATAGTTGTATTTTGAAGTGTGACTAAATTAAATGATTACTTATTTATGGAGAAAGGATAAGGTAGCCAAGTTAAGAAATAAAAGAGATACAATCTCGAAAAAAATGGATAAAGAATATTGCAATAATAATTCTACTTCGCCATGATTTTTTTATTTTTTTTTAAGTTAGTAGACCAAAAGACATGCATTAAATTTTGTTAATCCACTTTTTTCAAAAAAATAAAATAAATTGGGTTTGTGAATATATTTGGAGCTTGTGTTTATGTTGGGTTATTTCACATTTTTATTGGGTTTTTGAAAAACAAAAAACTTTGCTTCTTTGATGATGGATTTTTAATATTTTTATAGGGCTTAAAAAAAAGAGGTGTTTGATTAAAATTTGGTTAATAAGGTTTTCAATTTTCTTGTAAAAAAAATCAATACAATTTGATAAAAATTATACTTTAAATATAACGAGATTAATTATTTAAAATAATAATAAAAACATAAACAAAAATTTATTCACCAACAAATATACAAACAAAATCAGAAATTCTTAAGAAAAAATACTTCCCATCTCGCAATAATAATAACATGATAAAGTATATGTATTGATTGTCATGATCATTGACGTCTTAAGTCTTAAGTTTACCTTCAAATTAAATAATCGGAATAGAGATTAATCGACTCAATCCAACTGAACTCGCGTTTTTTATTCAAACTTTTCAATATTAGAGTTTTTAATTGATTTTATTATTATTATTATTATTATTATTATTATTATTATTATATATATATATAATAGGCTTAATTTATCATTTATTATATACTACTATTTCTCTAAACAATCTTATCAATTTTTTCCCTTAAATATTTTTGTTTATTTTTAGTTTTTTCTATTAATTACTATAATTAAAAAATAATCTTAAATACTTATTATTCTTTATTAATTGTCTTTTAACACACATATTTACCAAGAGGATGATTTATTTGAGTTTTTGATATATTTTAACTTAATTTTATTTAATTAATTATTTTAAAGTTGATTTACAAATATAAAATTTGAATGCATGAATGTATATAATCATATTTCAAAAGGTTATAAAACTAACCATATATTTGTTATATTTAATAGATTGGATATATAGTAGAATCAATGATTTTAATAGCTAGATATAAAATGATCTATTAGTGTCAAATTGATATCTATAATCTATATAACCAAAAACTAAAGAAATAGGATATATATATAAAGTCACAATGTTGCAATGCAATTAGAAACATATTCAAATATTATTATTTGGCATGTATTATTTGAATTAAATAGAATTATTAGATCTACATTTATTTCAAAAAATTTTACAAAACAATTTTTTCGATGCTAAATTTAAGAATCAGCATAAGAGATCAAGATGTCACGAGTTCGATTTCATCTGAGAGCACTTTAAATAAAAACAGCCTTGTTCGATTTGGGTGTATTATGGTTGACACATTTATTTTTGTACATAAATGACCAAATGTGAGATTGTTGAAATTTATAAGTTACTAATACAATAAATAATTGTACAAATATCATCTTTATATAAGTTAAAATAATGTGATCTCATTTGAAATCGAGATGGTTTATATGTGTATTTTTCATTAATATAAAATATTTTTAATTTTATGGATGGTTATATTAAAAATAATCAAACAAAATTAAATACACAATATTGGTTATTTTTTTTAACTGTAATGGTCTCCTAACTAAAGTATTGTCATTTCCTTTCTACATTCGGAATCAAAAAAAAAAGAAAAAGTTAATTAATGTACTAATCAATTGCCAACTTTAATAAAAAAAAATGAGTTATTATGAATAGAGGTACACTTACGTATCCAGATTTAATTTCTCGACTTAATTCAGAAAATTCTAACTTTTTAATACAAAATAATATTGCTTTAAAATTAATATGGTCAACTTTTAAGGCACTCCTTTTTCAGTCCAAAATAGGAAGGAAGGAAGGAAATATCTTTTTTTCATTAACAAACCTTAATTTGATGTCTCAACTCCCCCATCAACAGTTGCTTCTAAGCTTTCTCCAAACCTTTACATCCTTTTCGACCATTCAGTCCCAACCTAGCTACCATAATTGCATTTATAAAACCCATTTCACCTCCTGTTCTAACCATCAACTCTCAGCTCTCTCCAGCAACTCTACACCAGTCAAGAATTAATGGAGCCCAAGAGCTGTAAATGGTTAGAAGGACATCTCTTTTCCTGCCTTCTTTTCCTCATCTTCCTCTGCCACCCCACTTTCGCCGCAGTAAAGACATACCAATTTGATGTTAGGGTTCATCTCTGCAATTTATATGTTAATTTCTTCCTTTTCTTTACATGTTTTTATAAACCATATTATAATTATTATGAAATGGGTTTGCAGATACAAGTGAAGAATGTGAGCAGGTTGTGTAATTCTAAACCTATTGTCACAGTCAACGGGTTGTTTCCAGGGCCAACTATTCATGTTAGAGATGGAGATCAACTTCTTGTCAATGTCACCAATCATGCTCAATACAATATGTCCATTCATTGGTAACTCATCATCATTAATTATGCCTATGACCCTGTGGTTGAGTATTGATAGTTTTGGGAATCTATGCAATGTATTTTATTTGTTCTAACAAATAATATGGAGATATATAATTTTTAACATTAAAATTGATAAAATGAATTAGCTTATAAGTTTAATTGTATATTTGAAGTGTTCACATTTTAAGAGAAAAAGGGGTAGTAGTATCATATAATGGTATATAAGTTGCATTTTCCTATAATCGACCCTTTTTCTTAAAACATGACTTTTGCTAGCTTTTTTAATTTTCTCGTTTGATTGATGGAATGGCCAGGCATGGTTTGAAACAATTCCGCAATGGTTGGGCAGACGGACCGGCTTATATAACTCAGTGTCCCATTAAGACGGGAAACAACTATGTTTACAATATTACGATTACAGGTCAAAGAGGGACCTTATGGTGGCATCACACATTTTGTGGCTAAGGGCAACCGTTTATGGGGCTATTGTTATCATGCCTAAACAAGGAACTCAATTTCCTTTCCCTCAACCATATCTTGAACAAACCCTAATTCTAGGTCAATAATAGTTCATTTTCACAACCTTAAATATATATTTATCCCATGCATGCAAACTGATTAAATAGATTGAAAATCTGGCTTTGTTTGATAATCATGTGCAGGAGAATGGTGGAATCAGGACGTGGAAACACTTGTTAACCAAGGTAACAAGTTGGGATTGCCGCCACCACCCTCCGATGCTCATACGATCAACGGGAAACCTGGTCCACTGTTTCCATGTTCCGAGAAATGTAAGAATACTTATAATTTTGTTGTTTACGAATTAAAATTAATTATCGTGGTTTAAGTAAAACGTGATATCAATAACACTTTTCCTCACAAATTAATTTGTGATAGACACATACGCCTTGGAGGTTGAACAAGGGAAAACTTACCTATTGAGGATTATCAACGCTGCACTGAATGACGAGTTATTCTTCGCCATAGCTGGCCACAACATGACCGTCGTTGAAATAGACGCGGTTTATACCAAGCCTTTCATAACCAATGCCATACTAATCGCTCCGGGTCAAACCACAAATGTTCTCGTTACAGCCGATCAGGCACCGAACCGTTACTTTATCGGCGCTAGGGCTTTCATGGACGCACCAGTCATAGTAGATAACATGACCGCCGCAGCCATTTTACAGTACAAAGGCGTGCCAAACACGGTCTTGCCCATCTTTCCCCAATTGCCGGCTCAAAACAATACCGACTTTGCTTTAAGCTATAACGGAAAACTCAAGAGCCTAAACACTCCTCAATATCCGGCAAATGTTCCATTGACCATTGATCGACATCTCTTCTATACTATCGGCTTGGGGATCAACGCATGCACGACTTGTCAAAACGGAACTCAACTAACTGCTTCGTTGAACAACGTAACATTTGTGATGCCCAAGATTGGCCTATTGCAAGCTCATTACTTCAATACCCCGGGTGTTTTATAGAACCGATTTTCCCGACAAGCCCCAGACCACATTTAACTACACGGGTGCGCCACTTACAGCGAACCTCGGTACATCACTCGGGACGAGGCTTAGCAAGTTGGCTTTCAATTCCACGGTTGAGCTGGTTTTGCAAGACACTAATCTTCTAACGGTCGAATCTCACCCTTTTCACCTTCATGGTTTCAATTTCTTTGTGGTCGGGTCTGGCATAGGAAACTTTGACGCCAAGAAAGATCCGGCCAAGTTCAACTTGGTCGATCCTCCCGAGAGAAACACAATTGGGGTCCCCACCGGCGGGTGGGCAGCTATTAGGTTTAGGGCCGATAATCCAGGTATTCATTCAAACTTGTTTTTTCCTACACAAACCTACTTGTGGAAATGAGTTTATGAACTCTACCCCTGAATTATGAGTTTTCGCGACGTATTTATTTAAATTTGTGCAATCATTGTATTGTTTTAACATTTATATATCTCAATATAGGAGTGTGGTTCATGCATTGCCATCTAGAACTTCATACCATGTGGGGATTAAAGATGGCGTTTGTGGTCGAAAATGGGAAGTCAATCGAGCAATCGGTTCTTCCTCCTCCGGCAGACCTCCCAACATGCTAGAAGACAACCGTTCTATTGTATGCGACAAGACAACTCCCACAAAAGCAGAGGATTTTTCTTACAATGCAATGTAATTAATTAATATCATCTGTAAACACATATTATTGTTTTAGGTCCTTATAATATATAAAGACCTTGATACCGATGTAATAAGAACATCAAAATACTGACAGTTCATTGAACACATTGATGGATTACTAGATTTCTTAACTTTGTTATTGTTTAAAGTTACACACTAATTACAATTACACCACATTTTAATCTTTTTTTTTCAAACTAACTAATCAAACTTAGGTCATTAATATCATTAAATGATTAGTTTCCAACAGTTGTGACTTTGCCCCATAGCTAGGTTGTGCTCTTTGTAGGCTTAGTACTATATATTTTTTTAATACATTTATAATATTTGAGTTATTTAAATAACACTTTAAAAAAAATTTAAAGAAAAAACGCTTAATCATTTATATTTATGAACTATTAAAAATTTAAACTATGAAATATTGTATAATTTAACTTTCATCTCTAATCTCTAATTAAATAGTTTATAATATATTTATATATTTTATTTAAAATGAATTAATTATTATTTTTCATCGAAAATATTTAATTTTATATTTATAAATTATTTCAATTTAAATTTTAAATATTATTTCATTTAATACTATAAAATATTTTAGTAAATTATTAACAACTTCATTTTTTTTCAAATAAATACTAATCACAATTCAAATAAAATTAATACATTAATTATTAAGTTTAAAATTATGTTATTATCCAAGAAAACTCCAAGCTTCGTTCTAAGTTGATGGAAAACTACCTAGATCATTTAGGAAATCTATTGCAGTGTCTGTAAGGCGACAATTTCATAAATCGAAGTTATATATAGTGTTTTATTTTTAACCTTTCAAATTTGTAACTTATTCGTCTCTTCATTGTTTTTCTTTTCGTTTGCTCAATAAAGTTCTCAGAATGATTTAGAAGCTAATTGCTAGATTAGAAGCGAACGAATCATCCTAACAAAAGTTTGCCTAAATTCATATTTTCTCCAATTTTCGGGGATTGTTGTCTATTTCAAGCAAGCTCGAAGGAGATGATCAAGAATGATTATATGATCAATTTAGGAATGATCTGTGAAATAAAATAACTATTGTGAGCTCATGCACAAAAAAAAATGTAAAGAACGGTTAAAACTTCCTTTTGTGTTGCCTAGAATTATCTAGCGATTCTATGTCAACCTAAATTCACGGTTAGCTTTTTAGGACAATTTTAGGTTGATTAGAATAAGAGTTCAACTACTGTAATCACGTTTGTGAGAATTAATAGTTGGCCAATGGCCAGTTGTTTTCTTCGTTGTTCCGGTGAAGCTCCAGCATGAGTTATATATATAGTTTGGTTTAGGTTTACTAGTTGCTTAAACATATTCTAAACCTAATGTGGAGTTTGTTGGTAGCTTTATAATTTGGTTTAATCCATAAGATGAGCATCAGAATTTGGCAGAAATTTTTTATAAAGATCTGAAAATCTAGTTTTGTTCTTAACCATTAATTGATGTTTGTTTTACTTGTTCTTGATTTAGTTGGATTCATATATATATAGTATCTTGATGCATATTCCAGTTAAATTTGAGGCTGATTCAAAGTGATTATAAGAAATAATAAAGAAAGATGAATGAATAAGATGAATTTGTTGACTTTCATTGACTGAACTAATTTAGTGTGAGTGATTAAGTTCGCACTTAAACTAGCTGAATCCGTTCAGCCCCTTAAGCCTCAATATGTTTTTAGTTTTAATATTTAACTCATTCTTTATCTAAGAAAGTCTTAAACATTATTTTAAAATTTGATAAAAAAAGTAGAAAATGACTCGGAATATTTTTCCAAATTTTATGAAACTCAGAAATTATGTTTTATGGGTAATTTGGTCATTTTACCTCATTTAACCAAACTTGAAGTGTTCATAGCTTGTCCTACAAGTATTCGAAAAATATATGAAAAAATCCAAGATTATTCTTGAATTTTTTATGTACTAACTTTAATTTTCGGACACATTACAAGTTTAAGTCATTTTTTACCCGAATCGTTTATTAGTCTTTGATCCATATTTTGCCATCTACACTGCAGGTAATTAGGCTAAACTGAAATAAAATGGTCTATACTAAAATGTCTTAGTCTAAATACATTTTAGGACTGGAAAAAGCATGTCTCTTTTAGATCCTACGTTAGGGCATGTGTGTGGAAATGAACGACGTTGGGTTATTGATTAAATAAAATTGTTGAGTTATGGAGCTTACACTTATAATAAACTCTAAGAAGTTAATTAGAGTTTATTGGGTTTGGGTTTGAGCATAATCAAGAGTTATTTACATTTTATTTCCTCAATGTTCATCCTATAAATATATTTTGTGATGTGATAGTCATAGTGTCATTCATTTGACAAATAATCTAGTTTTTTTGGGAAAAAACGACTTAACGTCATTTCATTAAAAATTCTCAAAAACGTGAAAAAAATATGAGTTTAAGAGATCACTCTAGACCGTAGAATGATTTTGAAGTCATATCATTCTGAATAAAAGTAAAAACGTAACTGAACTATCTGATTATAATGTTTTCGTTTCTAATGATTTTAGTAACGGTAAATTCCAATTATGCTCCGTACTTGGAACTTTTCTCCACGTTCACGCAAGTGCGCCACAATCAGAGACTACGTCTCTCCATAATTCTTCAACACTTCTGTGGGTTCTGTCATAGACTCTCACATTATGTTCCTGTCAGATGTTATAAACTACTACTCCAAAGCCGCACTTGAATATGTTTGTTGCGAATCTGTTTTTATTGGCTTTGAGTAGTGCTGCTTCTTTGATTTCTTTCTATTTCTTCGGGAAACTGATCAACTCAAGGCTTTTAGAAAATATGTCCTAAATTTCCAATGCTATATTGTAGCTCCCAAACAGGTGATCAATGGTTTCTTCACTTCCGTTGCATAGAGGACAACTCACGTCCGGGATGCTCATATACTTGCTGATACGGTCACGATTGCTGAGTCTTTCCTAGAAGGCAAGCCATATGACGAACTGGTGTCGATGAATGATCTATGTTGACTATACGAGAGGATCTCATTCTACGTTCTGCACTTTTTCTCAGATTACCTCCCATATTCTCTTTGAGACCAGCTTCCCATGGTCTTCTGCGTTTCATTCATGAACGTCGAGTCTGTCTCGAAGTTGTATGTTACTGATGTGATCCAGTATCCTTTTACTTCTGGATTTCTTATCAAAAGTGAGTCCTAGTATCCGTCTTGTACGTCTTTGATTTTTGCCACTACGTAGTCCCTTCTGATACGTGTATTTTTGAACTCCTCTTTGTGAATGATTGGCTGGTTTTCGAACTAGGGATCTTACAAGAACAAAGTGCATTTCCCGTCCCCTAGCCGAATGTCGTAAAGGTCTGTAATATCACTTCTCAGTTTACAAATTTTCTTTAGTGACCAACTCATACCTTCATTGATTTTACACGTCCATATATTGGTTTCCTGTTTCATAAATTGCGTGTGTACCCATTTGATCCATAATGATTCCTCGTTGCGTTCCAATGCCCACAGATACTTTAAGGTTAGAGTCTTGTTCCATTCGACACAGATCTTAAGACCAATGCCTCCCTCCTCTTTCGGCTTATAGAGAGCAGTCCATTTGATTTCTTTCCTCCTCTCCCGTTACTGCCCCAGATGAAGTTCTTCATTAGTGTGTCTAACTCCTTCATTACCTTCTTTGGAATGACCATCTGCTGCGCCCAATATCCAATTATGCCCATGACTACGGTTTTGATAAGCTCGATCCTCCCTACATGTGAAAGTTTCTTCGTCGCCCAACCAAATATCGTGTTTTTTTACTTTTTCAATCAGCGGTTTGCAGTGTGAGATCTCGATTTGTTTTGCGGTTAACGAAATCCTCAAGTACCTTACGGGAAAGTTGTCTTGTGCAATGCCCATGATGTTGAATATGTCTTTCTTTGTTTTGTCCTTCACTCTTCCATAAAATGTCACACTTTTGCTTTCATTAATAGTAAGACCTGTTTAGAAAAAAAATGTTAGTGCAACCCTAATAGTTTTAATGGAATCGACGTCTACGTGCGCTAAAATGAACAAATCGTTAGCAAAGCATAAATGAGTTATCTCCTCTACCCCACAGAAAGGGTGAAAGATGTATGTACGATTCTTTCGGAACATCACGAAGATGCTCTCAAAGATCGACATGATAACTACGAAAATGTAAAAAGAGTGGGGGTCCCTTGCCTTACCCCATTTTCACCCTTGAAGTAACCTCTGTGGACTCCATTGACGCTAACAATAAAACATGATGAAGAAACGTATTGCATAATCCAATCAATAAAAATCATAGGAAAAGTAGATACAACTAGAAAATCCCGAATGACTTCCCATCTAACAGAGTCGAAAGCTTTCTTGATATTTATTTTGAAAGCCACTCTCGGGGATATTTTCTTTTTTTGTAGCCTTTTAAAAGGTTCTACATGAAAAGAATATTATGAGAGATTGTCCTACCTGGGATAAATATAGATTTATTAAGATTTATTATTTTTTCTATGACATTTTTAAAGTGTTTAGAAATGATTTTTGAAATTATTTTGTAAACCATATTGCAATAAGAAATTGGTCTGAAATCTTGTACTTTTCAAGCATCGTGGTTTTGGGGATTAAGATCAGGACCGCTGTATTCCATTGCTTTATCATCATCCTGTTCTTGAAAAATTCCAAAACCCCATTAGTAATATCTTTACCCACAACTAACCATTTGTCTTTGAAGAACTTCGCATTGAAACCATCCGGATCCGGGCTTTTATTCCCATAAATACTGAATAGAGCTTCTTTAACTTCATATAACCATAATAATACTGAATCTTCATAAACCGCCGCAAGCTCTTGAACATATTCAAGTGAAAAAATGTTTGCTAAATTTGAAGCGGCAAATAAATGATTGTAAAATGCATTTCATGAGTTTTATGGATGTTCGGTGATTAAACTTCTACGTCACCCCTATTCTGTTTCTAGAAAAATTTTCACTATAAGGTTTTAATTTGTATAACAACTACACAAACCCAGTCAGAAATACAAGACTTAACAGTTGCCTGTTTCTGAACTCCTAGTTACAACGTTCTGTTCAACTTACAATACTGAAAATACACTTAGGTAGAACAATAAATAATAACTCAACTTAGCTTAGTGAATTAAAGAAAAATCTTAAAGAGAGTAATCACAGCACTAAGCAATTCATAATTCGTGCGATTAAAATCGGAGAAGCGAGAGATTCACCGTTGTACTCTAATCACCTTTTATATTGAAGTGTAACAACGGTCGAATCTTTCTCTTGGATACGTGTTAGCTTTCCGTTAGACATACGATAGGTGTACGGGAACGTACATAAGAATATATATGCGTTGGATCGTGGCGTACAGGATTGTACTACAAAATATTCGGTAGAACGTGGTGTATTGAAAGGTACATTGCGGGCTAGAAGAATAATTGAGTACGTGATATTTAAGCGTATAAAGCTGACTTGGTAGACGGCTGATAACGAACGTTATTGTTCTCTATGTTGATGAGCCATGCAGATAAGCGGACGCTTCTTAAAATAGCTGATGAAGCACGACATCTACCCGCACTTATTCAAACGGCTTCTGAAATAAGGCGTTTGCTCGTGTACTTCTTCAGACTAGAGTGTTTGTTGAAGTGAGACGTTTGTTCGTGCACTTCTTAAGACTAGAGATCCTGTTGAATTAAGACGTTTGCTCGCGCACTTCTTCAAACTAGAGCATCTGTTGAAGTGAGACGTCTGCTCGCGCACTTCTTCAGACCAAATTGTTTGTTAAAGTGAGATGTATGCTCGCGCACTTCTTTAGACCAGAACGTCTGTTAAAATGAGACGTCTGCTCGCGCACTTTTTTAGACTGCTGCTAAAGACAGATGTCTCTTGAGTTGTACCTACGCATACAACTATTGCATAACTTAGTTTTGTCACGAACACGTCATTAAAATTATGTCGTATTGATTAAACTTATTTTATTCACCTAAGTTCATTTAATGAATTAAAGTATTTTTCTTATTTCAACTTAATTAGTTATTTCTCTCTTAATTAATTTTACCTTTTTCTTTAATTAATTTAATCTAACAATTTTCCCTTTTTTGATGATGTTAAAACTAAGTTAAAATTAGGCAATTAAAAGTAAATAAGACATTTGTGTAAATATGAAATACATAAGATATACAAGGTTTGAGAGTCCCCCTTTTAATTTTTGAAGCTTCAACCATCGTTTTGACCATCTTTGATTTCTCCAAAGTGAAGACTTTGCCATCGAATTTTTCTTCCTCGACCTCCTCCACGGTCTGCACCTCGGCCACCTCCTTGGTCTAGCTTCCTCTTGGAACAAGTGCCCCGACCGCAAGTATTTATTTTACCTTGATTGCTTCCTTCCCCCTTTTTAATATTATCAACATGAGGGTCAACAACTTTAGCAGGTTCAACAGTTGTATCTTCTTCAGCTTTAAAGCATTTAGCGACTGCGTTAGTATCTTTGATTCGCTCAACTTCTGCTAACTTGAGGGATTTGGATATTTCGAGCAGTTAAAGGCCGAAAATATCCATTATAGACTTTGTCTCGTTATGAAGATCGAATGCGTTCTTGAGCAGAGATGACTTCATCCTGGTCATCTAATTCCTCGTCATCGATACTTCAATTAAAGTCCTCGATGTATCTTTAAAACTCTCTACTTTCATCGTAGCAACGTTGGTTGTTGCCTTTGAATTCGAAGCAGTCTGCTCTTCCAGAATCTCCAACTTACTAAAAATAGTATTGATGCTCTACTACATAGGCGCAAGAGCTTCAATAATGAAGTTGTAGAGATCCATCGTTCCCGAAGAGACAATGTGGGAACCAGTAGAGGTGGAGCAAAGAGGAGAAGGATGAAAACTTACTTGAATAGAAGACGACTTTGGTTCTTTATCGGAGGGTCAGGCTCGAGACATACTGATCAATGTTCGAGACTCTTTGTCTGCTCCTTCAATATCAATGCATATATCCTTGATAAATCCCGACATCTCTTCAGAATGAAAGGATTTAGCCGGAAGGGATTTCTTGGAGGATGAAGGAATTGATCGTTTGGATTTGAGGGAGGCTGATTGTTTGGACTTGTGGGAGGATCACCTCTCTTCAGACGTCTGCTCCTTGTCTGAAAAGATCTCCACAGCAACCTTAGACGTCTGCTTATCAGGCGGAGAAGAGAGCTGCTTAGCAGCTGCAGGTGATGCTTTCTTGGAAGTATGAGAAAACTACTGCTCAACATCTGCAGAAGATTTCTTCTATGAAGCAGGAGACTTTTGCTCAGAAGCATGGGTTGAGAGCTGTTGAGGAGTAGAGAAAGCAACTTAAGGCAACTCCTTTACAGGGGAGACCTACTATTGCTCAATGGTGTAAAGAGTCGTCTGTTCTTCGACCTAGGGAAGCTGTTGCTGCTCAATAGTGAGAAGATCGATGAGACGTCTCTCCTCAACAGAGGGCAGTTGTTGCTGCTCAGCTTAAAGTGAACGTAGTTTTTTTGAGTGAACCACTATAAATCTGCGTCTTCTTGTGTTTTTTCTTGCATTTTTACAGATCGTTTCAAACAGGTCATATTTGGGATCCAAATCCTAACAAAAATTTGTGTACCTTGTCATGATTAAAATAAAATACCAAATTTGTCGTATTAGAGATTGTCCTTCGGACGAACATGTGGGCCATAGCGTCGAAAGGTCTTTTCTCATACATAACCAAGCATGTCATATTAGAGTTGATCTTTTGTTTAGTTTTTGAGATTCGAGTGGAAGGTAAGTCATGGGACTTAGCATAGTAATCGACTAAAAACATTTTCTAAAAAGTGCACAGGTCGAGCTTACCATCATCCCACTCGAAATTTGAGAGGAATGTAAGGCATGGAACCGATCAATTTCGGATCGCACGAACCGCTCTTAAAGACGGGGTGAAAAGATTTTTTTGAATCGAGAAAAAAAAACAAAAGACGTACAATATGTTTTTACTTCAAAATTCTATTCTTACTATATTCTCTCGTATGACACCGAGATGAATGCGTGACAAACCATGAAATTCCTCTCAATCATGGACACGGGAAAATCGATGTTTATTTGGTTGGTTGTAAGTAAGGAGGTCAAATCAAGCGTCATATCATGTTTTCTTGGTTGTCAAAACTTATATTGGAAGGTTATGTGGTTTTGGGTTTCTGATATGCCCCATCATTTATAATTATATCCACACGCCCATGGGAAACAATGAGCTGTCTAGGGTCCCCCATGGCTTGAACCCATTTGAATTTGAACAATACTAGATCATAACCAGTGGCGGACCCAGAAATGTTTTCTCGGGGGGGCCAAATATATAGTAACATAGCATTTTTTGGTGATCAATTAAATACATCTTCTAATTAAAATTTTACTCGATAATTACATAAAAATACTAACAAACACAATTACAAAATACTAATAAACACAATCACTAAATTATTCTTGTTCATGAGTCGGTTCAGAAGAAGACAAATTTATTTTACGAGATTCTATTTGTTGAAAATATTACAATATTTGGCACATTTTCAATTGTTGAGAAAATATCTTTCTCAACATATACAACTAAACTATCATTCATCTATTCATCTCCCATTCGATTACGCAAATCAGTCTTCACGGTCTTCATTGCAGAAAAAAACTCTTTCAACGGATGCAGTTGCAACTGATAAAACTAAAGCCAACTCTATCAATCGATAAACCAATGGAAAGACTATATGTTTTTCTGTTGCAATCAATTTTTGAGCAAGAATTCCCAAGTCTTCAATTTAAGAAAATTGAGGATCATCCCGCAAATTAAATAAGTAAGCCCGAAGTTGTTGTTCCAAAAATAAATAATCACTACCTGTGAAATTTTTGGGATAAAGTTTGGCAAGACGAATGAGTTTACGAATATCAAATTGGGAGAATGAATTTCTGGGAGGAAGACATGATATGCAGCCAATTTTATTATATCTGACAAAAGATTTCCACACGATAATGATGAAGATTAGTGATGAGTTCCTCTTTTCTTCTCCGCCTATCATTGCTATCAATTATCATATGTTTATTCATATCAAATATTAAGATCGAGTGTAATTGACAAAAACTGTTAACTTGGTCCAAAATATCATGTCATCCATCTTCTCTAAATTTTTGTAATTGATTTTTCGAACTCGAAATCAATGACATGGCTTGAACTATATTTTGCTCTCCTCTTTGTAGGCAAAGTGACAACTCACTTGTAATTCCCAATAATTTTTTCATCAAATGCAAAATATGAAAATCTAATTTAATAGATTTCAGCCTAACTATTTTAACTTGTTTATTAATATTAATTTATATTTTCTTATAAATTTTTAAAATAGTAAACACTATTATTATATGTTAAAATAAATTAAAGGTGAGACCAGGGTTTGATCACCTGACCTCATCTTCAGAGTTTGGTTACCAAACCAACTGGACTAAGACTTACTTGTCAAATATATATATAAAAAATAATTTATCTTAAGGTTTGGGGAGGCCCGGGCCCCCCAAGGCCCCCCTTGTAGGTCCGCCACTGATCATAACCATGGGTCCAATGTTTGTCGTCACTCATGAGGCATCTTGTTGTCTTAGAGTTCAGTTTTATCATAAATTTTATCTTTTATGGTGGCCCATACCATTTTATATACGGCTTAGTATCATTATATTATTTAAATCAAAGCAAAAATAACAAAAATCTAGTAAAATCTAAAAAGTAAAAATATAAAAATTACATTATTTAAGTATATATTTTGAAATTAATTTATTTTAAATTTATAAATAAAACTTTAAATAGAGTTTTTGTTAATGGAGACTAGTACTTTATAAGTTAGTTAAGTGGTATGAAACATAAAAATAATATTATATATGTTATTACTAAAAAAAAAAAAAGATGATTTTGTAGCATGGTAATTAATTAAGCATATTTGAGATTATTTTATTATTATATATTAATATTTTTAATTTCAAATATTTTACCAATAAAACTTAATTTTTTTTAAATTACTACCAATTAAAAGAATTATTTAAAAAAACTGTACCGGCCTTAATTTATTTAAAATGAATAAATTTCAACTATGGACTGCTTTAGCTGGAAATCTGGCGAAAACTATAAGGAAAGATCAAAAGGTATACTTTTTCCCTCAAGGGTATCAAGAACAAGCCGATAGAATTGTTGATTTTGAAAACATTCCTTCATCAATTGAATCTTCTATAAAGTGTAAGGTTTTGGGTGTTAAGTATTTGGCTAATCATGAAACTGACGAGGTTTATCTCAAGATTAACTTGCTTCCTGTTCCTGTGAACGGAAGTTGTTCTCTTGACGATGATAATGACGACGACGAGGATGACGAAGACGACGGTGATATTCATAAACTTGTTGCATTTGCGAAAACATTAACTCCGTCGGATGCAAATAACGGTGGTGGATTTTCAGTTCCTAGGTATTGTGCAGATACAATGTTTCCTAAACTCAACTTTGACGATGACCCACCTGTTCAAAACCTTCGAATTAAAGATGTTCATGGAAGAATCTGGACGTTTCGTCATATTTACAGAGGATCGCCAAGACGCCACCTTTTTACAACGGGATGGAGTGGTTTTGTAAATAATAAGAAACTCATCAGCGGCGATTCAATTGTTTTTGTTAAGGATAACAATGGTGAAATCCGGGTAGGTCTCCGTCGTCGAATAAACAGAGAAGCTAGTGGAGACCAGACTGAATCATCATCAGCAGCAGCACCACCGCCGCCGCCGCGTTCCCGTTGGAATGAGACAAAAATAAGCCCGGAATCAGTCATTGAAAGTTTAAACCTTGCGAGTAAAGGTGAGGCGTTTGAAGTGGTTTACTATCCTCAAGTAAACGCTCCAGCGTTTTGCGTTGAATCGTTGAAGGTAACTAAATCGCTTAAGATTCCTTGGGATGCTGGTTCTAGTTGTAAAATAGAACTAGAAAGTGAAGATTCGTCAAGGAAAAGTTGGTTTGATGGAACTATAACATCAGTTGAACCATTTGATCCAGATCATTGGAAATTATCACCATGGAAGAGTATTAAGGTTAAATGGGACAATGATCTTGAGAATACTTTACTTGAATACGTAAAATTTGTAAGTCCATGGATGATTGAATCAGTTCTATCAATCATTCCTCAACTTATAAATCTATCATTATCACAACCAAAGAAGAAGTCAAGATATGATCATCAACCTTCATTGTTGACTTCATCCTCGTCAATGTTTTCCGGCAACCTCCAACAGGGTGTTGTTCCATTTAATGATTATTATTGTAATGTTACTCCTGTGGGCATGCAGGGAGCCGGGCAAGATCCAAATGGATCATTATTATCATCATCATCATCAATGGTGAATTATTACAATCAGTTTCAAACTGCAGGTTCTTACAAGATTTTGAAATCTAATTTTCCCAAATTTAACTATCATCCTGGTTGTGTGACCATCGCCGCCGCCGGCGAAGTGGTTGCCGACGGGAAGGAAGAAGATGAGAATGATTCAAGCCATATTTATATTTTCGGAACACGAATAGAGAAGATGAAGTTAGATGATGAGAGCCCATCTGAGGAAGGCATGGATGATGATGTTCAAGGAGATGGAAATGGTAATGAAAGCATTGAGGAATAAAAATCTGATTTTTATTTGTAGAAAGAGTTGTTTTTTAGATTAATGTTTTTATTTATTTAACTTTTGTTTTTGAGATTTATAAATTTTGGGATCTATAATTAAGTGGAATCTTTTTGTTTTATTGAATTTGAAGTTGTTAAGGTGTTGTTTGATCAAATAGCTATTGATAGGTGAAATGTTATTTATTATGGTTAGATGATTCAAGTGAATAAAATATCTTGAATTAGTATATTGTATTTAGTGTTACTAAATCCATTGTTGATATGTTATTTATTGGGAAAAATGTCAATTTTACCATCAAACTATAAAAAAATATTTATGTATACCACTGAACTAATTTTTGTTCGTTTATACCACTGTAATTGAGTTTAATATTCATCTATGTCACTGCTGGACAAAAACATCCAAACCCGTTTTCCGTTAAATTATGACACGTGTGATTGACATGTTATTTTTTAAAAATTAATATATATTATATATTTATTTTTATTTACTATTTTAAATCATAAAACTTAATTTATATTTTCAAAAGAAATTATACATTTTGAGAATTATTAATAATAATTAATTTTTTTAATTAATATATTTTCAACATTTATTTTTATTAACCTTTCTAAATAATAAAATCCGTTAATAAAAATAAATGTTAAAAATATATTAATTAAAACAAAATGAATTATTATTTTTGTCTCTCAAAATGTTTATATTGTTTAGTTAATGTCTCTGAAAATATAAAATTTTATTATTTAGAAATTATGAATAAAATTATAATATATATTAATTTAAAAAAAAATTGACATGTCAATCACACGTGTCATCATTTAACGAAAAACTTATCGGACTTGGATGTTTTTGTTAACTAGTGATATAGATGAACATTAAGTTCAACTACAGTGGTATGAACGAACAAAATTTAGTTCAGTGATATACATGATTATTTCGTTATAGTTCAATGATAAAATTGACATTCTTCTCGTTATTTATTAGTAAAATATCTTAAATTAGTATAGTTGTATTTTGAAGTGTGACTAAATTAAATGATTACTTATTTATGGAGAAAGGATAAGGTAGCCAAGTTAAGAAATAAAAGAGATACAATCTCGAAAAAAATGGATAAAGAATATTGCAATAATAATTCTACTTCGCCATGATTTTTTTATTTTTTTTTAAGTTAGTAGACCAAAAGACATGCATTAAATTTTGTTAATCCACTTTTTTTCAAAAAAATAAAATAAATTGGGTTTGTGAATATATTTGGAGCTTGTGTTTATGTTGGGTTATTTCACATTTTTATTGGGTTTTTGAAAAACAAAAAACTTTGCTTCTTTGATGATGGATTTTTAATATTTTTATAGGGCTTAAAAAAAAGAGGTGTTTGATTAAAATTTGGTTAATAAGGTTTTCAATTTTCTTGTAAAAAAAATCAATACAATTTGATAAAAATTATACTTTAAATATAACGAGATTAATTATTTAAAATAATAATAAAAACATAAACAAAAATTTATTCACCAACAAATATACAAACAAAATCAGAAATTCTTAAGAAAAAATACTTCCCATCTCGCAAAAATAATAACATGATAAAGTATATGTATTGATTGTCATGATCATTGACGTCTTAAGTCTTAAGTTTACCTTCAAATTAAATAATCGGAATAGAGATTAATCGACTCAATCCAACTGAACTCGCGTTTTTTATTCAAACTTTTCAATATTAGAGTTTTTAATTGATTTTATTATTATTATTATTATTATTATTATTATTATATATATATATAATAGGCTTAATTTATCATTTATTATATACTACTATTTCTCTAAACAATCTTATCAATTTTTTCCCTTAAATATTTTTGTTTATTTTTAGTTTTTTCTATTAATTACTATAATTAAAAAATAATCTTAAATACTTATTATTCTTTATTAATTGTCTTTTAACACACATATTTACCAAGAGGATGATTTATTTGAGTTTTTGATATATTTTAACTTAATTTTATTTAATTAATTATTTTAAAGTTGATTTACAAATATAAAATTTGAATGCATGAATGTATATAATCATATTTCAAAAGGTTATAAAACTAACCATATATTTGTTATATCTAATAGATTGGATATATAGTAGAATCAATGATTTTAATAGCTAGATATAAAATGATCTATTAGTGTCAAATTGATATCTATAATCTATATAACCAAAAACTAAAGAAATAGGATATATATATATAAAGTCACAATGTTGCAATGCAATTAGAAACATATTCAAATATTATTATTTGGCATGTATTATTTGAATTAAATAGAATTATTAGATCTACATTTATTTCAAAAAATTTTACAAAACAATTTTTTCGATGCTAAATTTAAGAATCAGCATAAGAGATCAAGATGTCACGAGTTCGATTTCATCTGAGAGCACTTTAAATAAAAACAGCCTTGTTCGATTTGGGTGTATTATGGTTGACACATTTATTTTTGTACATAAATGACCAAATGTGAGATTGTTGAAATTTATAAGTTACTAATACAATAAATAATTGTACAAATATCATCTTTATATAAGTTAAAATAATGTGATCTCATTTGAAATCGAGATGGTTTATATGTGTATTTTTCATTAATATAAAATATTTTTAATTTTATGGATGGTTATATTAAAAATAATCAAACAAAATTAAATACACAATATTGGTTATTTTTTTAACTGTAATGGTCTCCTAACTAAAGTATTGTCATTTCCTTTCTACATTCGGAATCAAAAAAAAAAGAAAAAGTTAATTAATGTACTAATCAATTGCCAACTTTAATAAAAAAAAATGAGTTATTATGAATAGAGGTACACTTACGTATCCAGATTTAATTTCTCGACTTAATTCAGAAAATTCTAACTTTTTAATACAAAATAATATTGCTTTAAAATTAATATGGTCAACTTTTAAGGCACTCCTTTTTCAGTCCAAAATAGGAAGGAAGGAAGGAAATATCTTTTTTTCATTAACAAACCTTAATTTGATGTCTCAACTCCCCCATCAACAGTTGCTTCTAAGCTTTCTCCAAACCTTTACATCCTTTTCGACCATTCAGTCCCAACCTAGCTACCATAATTGCATTTATAAAACCCATTTCACCTCCTGTTCTAACCATCAACTCTCAGCTCTCTCCAGCAACTCTACACCAGTCAAGAATTAATGGAGCCCAAGAGCTGTAAATGGTTAGAAGGACATCTCTTTTCCTGCCTTCTTTTCCTCATCTTCCTCTGCCACCCCACTTTCGCCGCAGTAAAGACATACCAATTTGATGTTAGGGTTCATCTCTGCAATTTATATGTTAATTTCTTCCTTTTCTTTACATGTTTTTATAAACCATATTATAATTATTATGAAATGGGTTTGCAGATACAAGTGAAGAATGTGAGCAGGTTGTGTAATTCTAAACCTATTGTCACAGTCAACGGGTTGTTTCCAGGGCCAACTATTCATGTTAGAGATGGAGATCAACTTCTTGTCAATGTCACCAATCATGCTCAATACAATATGTCCATTCATTGGTAACTCATCATCATTAATTATGCCTATGACCCTGTGGTTGAGTATTGATAGTTTTGGGAATCTATGCAATGTATTTTATTTGTTCTAACAAATAATATGGAGATATATAATTTTTAACATTAAAATTGATAAAAATGAATTAGCTTATAAGTTTAATTGTATATTTGAAGTGTTCACATTTTAAGAGAAAAGGGGTAGTAGTATCATATAATGGTATATAAGTTGCATTTTCCTATAATCGACCCTTTTTCTTAAAACATGACTTTTGCTAGCTTTTTTAATTTTCTCGTTTGATTGATGGAATGGCCAGGCATGGTTTGAAACAATTCCGCAATGGTTGGGCAGACGGACCGGCTTATATAACTCAGTGTCCCATTAAGACGGGAAACAACTATGTTTACAATATTACGATTACAGGTCAAAGAGGGACCTTATGGTGGCATCACACATTTTGTGGCTAAGGGCAACCGTTTATGGGGCTATTGTTATCATGCCTAAACAAGGAACTCAATTTCCTTTCCCTCAACCATATCTTGAACAAACCCTAATTCTAGGTCAATAATAGTTCATTTTCACAACCTTAAATATATATTTATCCCATGCATGCAAACTGATTAAATAGATTGAAAATCTGGCTTTGTTTGATAATCATGTGCAGGAGAATGGTGGAATCAGGACGTGGAAACACTTGTTAACCAAGGTAACAAGTTGGGATTGCCGCCACCACCCTCCGATGCTCATACGATCAACGGGAAACCTGGTCCACTGTTTCCATGTTCCGAGAAATGTAAGAATACTTATAATTTTGTTGTTTACGAATTAAAATTAATTATCGTGGTTTAAGTAAAACGTGATATCAATAACACTTTTCCTCACAAATTAATTTGTGATAGACACATACGCCTTGGAGGTTGAACAAGGGAAAACTTACCTATTGAGGATTATCAACGCTGCACTGAATGACGAGTTATTCTTCGCCATAGCTGGCCACAACATGACCGTCGTTGAAATAGACGCGGTTTATACCAAGCCTTTCATAACCAATGCCATACTAATCGCTCCGGGTCAAACCACAAATGTTCTCGTTACAGCCGATCAGGCACCGAACCGTTACTTTATCGGCGCTAGGGCTTTCATGGACGCACCAGTCATAGTAGATAACATGACCGCCGCAGCCATTTTACAGTACAAAGGCGTGCCAAACACGGTCTTGCCCATCTTTCCCCAATTGCCGGCTCAAAACAATACCGACTTTGCTTTAAGCTATAACGGAAAACTCAAGAGCCTAAACACTCCTCAATATCCGGCAAATGTTCCATTGACCATTGATCGACATCTCTTCTATACTATCGGCTTGGGGATCAACGCATGCACGACTTGTCAAAACGGAACTCAACTAACTGCTTCGTTGAACAACGTAACATTTGTGATGCCCAAGATTGGCCTATTGCAAGCTCATTACTTCAATACCCCGGGTGTTTATAGAACCGATTTTCCCGACAAGCCCCAGACCACATTTAACTACACGGGTGCGCCACTTACAGCGAACCTCGGTACATCACTCGGGACGAGGCTTAGCAAGTTGGCTTTCAATTCCACGGTTGAGCTGGTTTTGCAAGACACTAATCTTCTAACGGTCGAATCTCACCCTTTTCACCTTCATGGTTTCAATTTCTTTGTGGTCGGGTCTGGCATAGGAAACTTTGACGCCAAGAAAGATCCGGCCAAGTTCAACTTGGTCGATCCTCCCGAGAGAAACACAATTGGGGTCCCCACCGGCGGGTGGGCAGCTATTAGGTTTAGGGCCGATAATCCAGGTATTCATTCAAACTTGTTTTTTCCTACACAAACCTACTTGTGGAAATGAGTTTATGAACTCTACCCCTGAATTATGAGTTTTCGCGACGTATTTATTTAAATTTGTGCAATCATTGTATTGTTTTAACATTTATATATCTCAATATAGGAGTGTGGTTCATGCATTGCCATCTAGAACTTCATACCATGTGGGGATTAAAGATGGCGTTTGTGGTCGAAAATGGGAAGTCAATCGAGCAATCGGTTCTTCCTCCTCCGGCAGACCTCCCAACATGCTAGAAGACAACCGTTCTATTGTATGCGACAAGACAACTCCCACAAAAGCAGAGGATTTTTCTTACAATGCAATGTAATTAATTAATATCATCTGTAAACACATATTATTGTTTTAGGTCCTTATAATATATAAAGACCTTGATACCGATGTAATAAGAACATCAAAATACTGACAGTTCATTGAACACATTGATGGATTACTAGATTTCTTAACTTTGTTATTGTTTAAAGTTACACACTAATTACAATTACACCACATTTTTAATCTTTTTTTTTCAAACTAACTAATCAAACTTAGGTCATTAATATCATTAAATGATTAGTTTCCAACAGTTGTGACTTTGCCCCATAGCTAGGTTGTGCTCTTTGTAGGCTTAGTACTATATATTTTTTTAATACATTTATAATATTTGAGTTATTTAAATAACACTTTAAAAAAAATTTAAAGAAAAAACGCTTAATCATTTATATTTATGAACTATTAAAATTTAAACTATGAAATATTGTATAATTTAACTTTCATCTCTAATCTCTAATTAAATAGTTTATAATATATTTATATATTTTATTTAAAATGAATTAATTATTATTTTTCATCGAAAATATTTAATTTTATATTTATAAATTATTTCAATTTAAATTTTAAATATTATTTCATTTAATACTATAAAATATTTTAGTAAATTATTAACAACTTCATTTTTTTTCAAATAAATACTAATCACAATTCAAATAAAATTAATACATTAATTATTAAGTTTAAAATTATGTTATTATCCAAGAAAACTCCAAGCTTCGTTCTAAGTTGATGGAAAACTACCTAGATCATTTAGGAAATCTATTGCAGTGTCTGTAAGGCGACAATTTCATAAATCGAAGTTATATATAGTGTTTTATTTTTAACCTTTCAAATTTGTAACTTATTCGTCTCTTCATTGTTTTTCTTTTCGTTTGCTCAATAAAGTTCTCAGAATGATTTAGAAGCTAATTGCTAGATTAGAAGCGAACGAATCATCCTAACAAAAGTTTGCCTAAATTCATATTTTCTCCAATTTTCGGGGATTGTTGTCTATTTCAAGCAAGCTCGAAGGAGATGATCAAGAATGATTATATGATCAATTTAGGAATGATCTGTGAAATAAAATAACTATTGTGAGCTCATGCACAAAAAAAAATGTAAAGAACGGTTAAAACTTCCTTTTGTGTTGCCTAGAATTATCTAGCGATTCTATGTCAACCTAAATTCACGGTTAGCTTTTTAGGACAATTTTAGGTTGATTAGAATAAGAGTTCAACTACTGTAATCACGTTTGTGAGAATTAATAGTTGGCCAATGGCCAGTTGTTTTCTTCGTTGTTCCGGTGAAGCTCCAGCATGAGTTATATATATAGTTTGGTTTAGGTTTACTAGTTGCTTAAACATATTCTAAACCTAATGTGGAGTTTGTTGGTAGCTTTATAATTTGGTTTAATCCATAAGATGAGCATCAGAATTTGGCAGAAATTTTTTATAAAGATCTGAAAATCTAGTTTGTTCTTAACCATTAATTGATGTTTGTTTTACTTGTTCTTGATTTAGTTGGATTCATATATATATAGTATCTTGATGCATATTCCAGTTAAATTTGAGGCTGATTCAAAGTGATTATAAGAAATAATAAAGAAAGATGAATGAATAAGATGAATTTGTTGACTTTCATTGACTGAACTAATTTAGTGTGAGTGATTAAGTTCGCACTTAAACTAGCTGAATCCGTTCAGCCCCTTAAGCCTCAATATGTTTTTAGTTTTAATATTTAACTCATTCTTTATCTAAGAAAGTCTTAAACATTATTTTAAAATTTGATAAAAAAAGTAGAAAATGACTCGGAATATTTTTCCAAATTTTATGAAACTCAGAAATTATGTTTTATGGGTAATTTGGTCATTTTACCTCATTTAACCAAACTTGAAGTGTTCATAGCTTGTCCTACAAGTATTCGAAAAATATATGAAAAAATCCAAGATTATTCTTGAATTTTTTATGTACTAACTTTAATTTTCGGACACATTACAAGTTTAAGTCATTTTTTACCCGAATCGTTTATTAGTCTTTGATCCATATTTTGCCATCTACACTGCAGGTAATTAGGCTAAACTGAAATAAAATGGTCTATACTAAAATGTCTTAGTCTAAATACATTTTAGGACTGGAAAAAGCATGTCTCTTTTAGATCCTACGTTAGGGCATGTGTGTGGAAATGAACGACGTTGGGTTATTGATTAAATAAAATTGTTGAGTTATGGAGCTTACACTTATAATAAACTCTAAGAAGTTAATTAGAGTTTATTGGGTTTGGGTTTGAGCATAATCAAGAGTTATTTACATTTTATTTCCTCAATGTTCATCCTATAAATATATTTTGTGATGTGATAGTCATAGTGTCATTCATTTGACAAATAATCTAGTTTTTTTGGGAAAAAACGACTTAACGTCATTTCATTAAAAATTCTCAAAAACGTGAAAAAAATATGAGTTTAAGAGATCACTCTAGACCGTAGAATGATTTTGAAGTCATATCATTCTGAATAAAAGTAAAAACGTAACTGAACTATCTGATTATAATGTTTTCGTTTCTAATGATTTTAGTAACGGTAAATTCCAATTATGCTCCGTACTTGGAACTTTTCTCCACGTTCACGCAAGTGCGCCACAATCAGAGACTACGTCTCTCCATAATTCTTCAACACTTCTGTGGGTTCTGTCATAGACTCTCACATTATGTTCCTGTCAGATGTTATAAACTACTACTCCAAAGCCGCACTTGAATATGTTTGTTGCGAATCTGTTTTTATTGGCTTTGAGTAGTGCTGCTTCTTTGATTTCTTTCTATTTCTTCGGGAAACTGATCAACTCAAGGCTTTTAGAAAATATGTCCTAAATTTCCAATGCTATATTGTAGCTCCCAAACAGGTGATCAATGGTTTCTTCACTTCCGTTGCATAGAGGACAACTCACGTCCGGGATGCTCATATACTTGCTGATACGGTCACGATTGCTGAGTCTTTCCTAGAAGGCAAGCCATATGACGAACTGGTGTCGATGAATGATCTATGTTGACTATACGAGAGGATCTCATTCTACGTTCTGCACTTTTTCTCAGATTACCTCCCATATTCTCTTTGAGACCAGCTTCCCATGGTCTTCTGCATTTCATTCATGAACGTCGAGTCTGTCTCGAAGTTGTATGTTACTGATGTGATCCAGTATCCTTTTACTTCTGGATTTCTTATCAAAAGTGAGTCCTAGTATCCGTCTTGTACGTCTTTGATTTTTGCCACTACGTAGTCCCTTCTGATACGTGTATTTTTGAACTCCTCTTTGTGAATGATTGGCTGGTTTTCGAACTAGGGATCTTACAAGAACAAAGTGCATTTCCCGTCCCCTAGCCGAATGTCGTAAAGGTCTGTAATATCACTTCTCAGTTTACAAATTTTCTTTAGTGACCAACTCATACCTTCATTGATTTTACACGTCCATATATTGGTTTCCTGTTTCATAAATTGCGTGTGTACCCATTTGATCCATAATGATTCCTCGTTGCGTTCCAATGCCCACAGATACTTTAAGGTTAGAGTCTTGTTCCATTCGACACAGATCTTAAGACCAATGCCTCCCTCCTCTTTCGGCTTATAGAGAGCAGTCCATTTGATTTTCTTTCCTCCTCTCCCGTTACTGCCCCAGATGAAGTTCTTCATTAGTGTGTCTAACTCCTTCATTGCCTTCTTTGGAATGACCATCTGCTGCGCCCAATATCCAATTATGCCCATGACTACGGTTTTGATAAGCTCGATCCTCCCTACATGTGAAAGTTTCTTCGTCGCCCAACCAAATATCGTGTTTTTTTACTTTTTCAATCAGCGGTTTGCAGTGTGAGATCTCGATTTGTTTTGCGGTTAACGAAATCCTCAAGTACCTTACGGGAAAGTTGTCTTGTGCAATGCCCATGATGTTGAATATGTCTTTCTTTGTTTTGTCCTTCACTCTTCCATAAAATGTCACACTTTTGCTTTCATTAATAGTAAGACCTGTTTAGAAAAAAAATGTTAGTGCAACCCTAATAGTTTTAATGGAATCGACGTCTACGTGCGCTAAAATGAACAAATCGTTAGCAAAGCATAAATGAGTTATCTCCTCTACCCCACAGAAAGGGTGAAAGATGTATGTACGATTCTTTCGGAACATCACGAAGATGCTCTCAAAGATCGACATGATAACTACGAAAATGTAAAAAGAGTGGGGGTCCCTTGCCTTACCCCATTTTCACCCTTGAAGTAACCTCTGTGGACTCCATTGACGCTAACAATAAAACATGATGAAGAAACGTATTGCATAATCCAATCAATAAAAATCATAGGAAAAGTAGATACAACTAGAAAATCCCGAATGACTTCCCATCTAACAGAGTCGAAAGCTTTCTTGATATTTATTTTGAAAGCCACTCTCGGGGATATTTTCTTTTTTTGTAGCCTTTTAAAAGGTTCTACATGAAAAGAATATTATGAGAGATTGTCCTACCTGGGATAAATATAGATTTATTAAGATTTATTATTTTTTCTATGACATTTTTAAAGTGTTTAGAAATGATTTTTGAAATTATTTTGTAAACCATATTGCAATAAGAAATTGGTCTGAAATCTTGTACTTTTCAAGCATCGTGGTTTTGGGGATTAAGATCAGGACCGCTGTATTCCATTGCTTTATCATCATCCTGTTCTTGAAAAATTCCAAAACCCCATTAGTAATATCTTTACCCACAACTAACCATTTGTCTTTGAAGAACTTCGCATTGAAACCATCCGGATCCGGGCTTTTATTCCCATAAATACTGAATAGAGCTTCTTTAACTTCATATAACCATAATAATACTGAATCTTCATAAACCGCCGCAAGCTCTTGAACATATTCAAGTGAAAAAATGTTTGCTAAATTTGAAGCGGCAAATAAATGATTGTAAAATGCATTTCATGAGTTTTATGGATGTTCGGTGATTAAACTTCTACGTCACCCCTATTCTGTTTCTAGAAAAATTTTCACTATAAGGTTTTAATTTGTATAACAACTACACAAACCCAGTCAGAAATACAAGACTTAACAGTTGCCTGTTTCTGAACTCCTAGTTACAACGTTCTGTTCAACTTACAATACTGAAAATACACTTAGGTAGAACAATAAATAATAACTCAACTTAGCTTAGTGAATTAAAGAAAAATCTTAAAGAGAGTAATCACAGCACTAAGCAATTCATAATTCGTGCGATTAAAATCGGAGAAGCGAGAGATTCACCGTTGTACTCTAATCACCTTTTATATTGAAGTGTAACAACGGTCGAATCTTTCTCTTGGATACGTGTTAGCTTTCCGTTAGACATACGATAGGTGTACGGGAACGTACATAAGAATATATATGCGTTGGATCGTGGCGTACAGGATTGTACTACAAAATATTCGGTAGAACGTGGTGTATTGAAAGGTACATTGCGGGCTAGAAGAATAATTGAGTACGTGATATTTAAGCGTATAAAGCTGACTTGGTAGACGGCTGATAACGAACGTTATTGTTCTCTATGTTGATGAGCCATGCAGATAAGCGGACGCTTCTTAAAATAGCTGATGAAGCACGACATCTACCCGCACTTATTCAAACGGCTTCTGAAATAAGGCGTTTGCTCGTGTACTTCTTCAGACTAGAGTGTTTGTTGAAGTGAGACGTTTGTTCGTGCACTTCTTAAGACTAGAGATCCTGTTGAATTAAGACGTTTGCTCGCGCACTTCTTCAAACTAGAGCATCTGTTGAAGTGAGACGTCTGCTCGCGCACTTCTTCAGACCAAATTGTTTGTTAAAGTGAGATGTATGCTCGCGCACTTCTTTAGACCAGAACGTCTGTTAAAATGAGACGTCTGCTCGCGCACTTTTTTAGACTGCTGCTAAAGACAGATGTCTCTTGAGTTGTACCTACGCATACAACTATTGCATAACTTAGTTTTGTCACGAACACGTCATTAAAATTATGTCGTATTGATTAAACTTATTTTATTCACCTAAGTTCATTTAATGAATTAAAGTATTTTTCTTATTTCAACTTAATTAGTTATTTCTCTCTTAATTAATTTTACCTTTTTCTTTAATTAATTTAATCTAACAATTTTCCCTTTTTTGATGATGTTAAAACTAAGTTAAAATTAGGCAATTAAAAGTAAATAAGACATTTGTGTAAATATGAAATACATAAGATATACAAGGTTTGAGAGTCCCCCTTTTAATTTTTGAAGCTTCAACCATCGTTTTGACCATCTTTGATTTCTCCAAAGTGAAGACTTTGCCATCGAATTTTTCTTCCTCGACCTCCTCCACGGTCTGCACCTCGGCCACCTCCTTGGTCTAGCTTCCTCTTGGAACAAGTGCCCCGACCGCAAGTATTTATTTTACCTTGATTGCTTCCTTCCCCCTTTTTAATATTATCAACATGAGGGTCAACAACTTTAGCAGGTTCAACAGTTGTATCTTCTTCAGCTTTAAAGCATTTAGCGACTGCGTTAGTATCTTTGATTCGCTCAACTTCTGCTAACTTGAGGGATTTGGATATTTCGAGCAGTTAAAGGCCGAAAATATCCATTATAGACTTTGTCTCGTTATGAAGATCGAATGCGTTCTTGAGCAGAGATGACTTCATCCTGGTCATCTAATTCCTCGTCATCGATACTTCAATTAAAGTCCTCGATGTATCTTTAAAACTCTCTACTTTCATCGTAGCAACGTTGGTTGTTGCCTTTGAATTCGAAGCAGTCTGCTCTTCCAGAATCTCCAACTTACTAAAAATAGTATTGATGCTCTACTACATAGGCGCAAGAGCTTCAATAATGAAGTTGTAGAGATCCATCGTTCCCGAAGAGACAATGTGGGAACCAGTAGAGGTGGAGCAAAGAGGAGAAGGATGAAAACTTACTTGAATAGAAGACGACTTTGGTTCTTTATCGGAGGGTCAGGCTCGAGACATACTGATCAATGTTCGAGACTCTTTGTCTGCTCCTTCAATATCAATGCATATATCCTTGATAAATCCCGACATCTCTTCAGAATGAAAGGATTTAGCCGGAAGGGATTTCTTGGAGGATGAAGGAATTGATCGTTTGGATTTGAGGGAGGCTGATTGTTTGGACTTGTGGGAGGATCACCTCTCTTCAGACGTCTGCTCCTTGTCTGAAAAGATCTCCACAGCAACCTTAGACGTCTGCTTATCAGGCGGAGAAGAGAGCTGCTTAGCAGCTGCAGGTGATGCTTTCTTGGAAGTATGAGAAAACTACTGCTCAACATCTGCAGAAGATTTCTTCTATGAAGCAGGAGACTTTTGCTCAGAAGCATGGGTTGAGAGCTGTTGAGGAGTAGAGAAAGCAACTTAAGGCAACTCCTTTACAGGGGAGACCTACTATTGCTCAATGGTGTAAAGAGTCGTCTGTTCTTCGACCTAGGGAAGCTGTTGCTGCTCAATAGTGAGAAGATCGATGAGACGTCTCTCCTCAACAGAGGGCAGTTGTTGCTGCTCAGCTTAAAGTGAACGTAGTTTTTTTGAGTGAACCACTATAAATCTGCGTCTTCTTGTGTTTTTTCTTGCATTTTTACAGATCGTTTCAAACAGGTCATATTTGGGATCCAAATCCTAACAAAAATTTGTGTACCTTGTCATGATTAAAATAAAATACCAAATTTGTCGTATTAGAGATTGTCCTTCGGACGAACATGTGGGCCATAGCGTCGAAAGGTCTTTTCTCATACATAACCAAGCATGTCATATTAGAGTTGATCTTTTGTTTAGTTTTCGAGATTCGAGTGGAAGGTAAGTCATGGGACTTAGCATAGTAATCGACTAAAAACATTTTCTAAAAAGTGCACAGGTCGAGCTTACCATCATCCCACTCGAAATTTGAGAGGAATGTAAGGCATGGAACCGATCAATTTCGGATCGCACGAACCGCTCTTAAAGACGGGGTGAAAAGATTTTTTTGAATCGAGAAAAAAAAACAAAAGACGTACAATATGTTTTTACTTCAAAATTCTATTCTTACTATATTCTCTCGTATGACACCGAGATGAATGCGTGACAAACCATGAAATTCCTCTCAATCATGGACACGGGAAAATCGATGTTTATTTGGTTGGTTGTAAGTAAGGAGGTCAAATCAAGCGTCATATCATGTTTTCTTGGTTGTCAAAACTTATATTGGAAGGTTATGTGGTTTTGGGTTTCTGATATGCCCCATCATTTATAATTATATCCACACGCCCATGGGAAACAATGAGCTGTCTAGGGTCCCCCATGGCTTGAACCCATTTGAATTTGAACAATACTAGATCATAACCATGGGTCCAATGTTTGTCGTCACTCATGAGGCATCTTGTTGTCTTAGAGTTCAGTTTTATCATAAATTTTATCTTTTATGGTGGCCCATACCATTTTATATACGGCTTAGTATCATTATATTATTTAAATCAAAGCAAAAATAACAAAAATCTAGTAAAATCTAAAAAGTAAAAATATAAAAATTACATTATTTAAGTATATATTTTGAAATTAATTTATTTTAAATTTATAAATAAAACTTTAAATAGAGTTTTTGTTAATGGAGACTAGTACTTTATAAGTTAGTTAAGTGGTATGAAACATAAAAATAATATTATATATGTTATTACTAAAAAAAAAAAAAGATGATTTTGTAGCATGGTAATTAATTAAGCATATTTGAGATTATTTTATTATTATATATTAATATTTTTAATTTCAAATATTTTACCAATAAAACTTAATTTTTTTTAAATTACTACCAATTAAAAGAATTATTTAAAAAAACTGTACCGGCCTTAATTTATTTAAAATGAATAAATTAATATTTAACAAGTGCATATTTAAGATGAGTATTATAGGGGTGAGCAAGTATTTTCATTAAAGATAATATACAAAACTTATTATTATTATTTATGTAGAAAAAAATATATACAACTTATACAAGTATCCGAATTAATCAATTTACCGAATATAAATATAAATCAACATATCCGATTAGATGTAGGATCAATTGTGAATAATGGATTTAGTATAACAAAATTATTTTGTTAGATACATGTTTTTGTTTAAAAATCTCAACCAAACTGACCCTAATTTCACCGTATGATTCGATCTACCATACTAAATACATAATGAAATGAGTTTTATTATGCACAACAAGTAGTATTTAAAATTTAGGAATTGGCATGGAATTCTTGAACCCTAACTTCTATAACCTTTGAACAATAGCAAGCAATCGATTTTTTTTTTATAATTCGTGAATGAAAGACAATTGTTGGCAATAATTGTATGTACTCATAGGTGTAGATGGACGCGACATTTCAATTTTGAGTTGCTTGAAGAAGGTGGTAAGGTATATATATCATGTTTAGCAGCTGGCCATAGGCTGGATGGAATGGATGGGGCCAAACCAAACAAAACAAATGCACACGGTGGTGGTGGTCGTGTAATTGTTGTCTTAAGCATATCATTCATGAGACTTATAGGCCATGGCACTACACCAACAATTATTTAATGTTGACCTCATCACTTAATTTGGCTTTATAATATCTATATAAATACTTTATCTATTGTTACAACATCTAAATATAACATGAAATATATTTGGTACAAAAAAATACAATAAATATATAAAATAGACGACCATTTCAATAAATAGGAAATGTTTCATAAGAGCTTATTTGATGTTAGGTTATTTTAGGGTTATTTTGAGGTTTTAGTAAAAAAAAAAAGAAAAAAAAATTATTTTATGAAAAAGTAGGTATTTAGATTTTTACTTGGTTGAATTCATCATTGAATTCGGTAATTAAAGGTGATTTTTTTAAGGGATTGTCAATTTAGGTGATCCCTGCTATATATATTCCCAGTTAAATTAATATGTATAGTGTCTTTTGTATTTAAATTTTATTAAAAGAAAAAATAAATATGTATTAAAATGTTGTTTTGATGGTTAAAATAAAAATAAAGAGAATTTATAATAATAATAATAATAATAATAATATTTAATTTAAGGCTTTAAAAGATATAAAGAAGCTCATACATAACTCAATTAACGAAGAAGAATTTAAGATAATAAGTGGATTTTTTTTAATTATTTATATATTATTTTAAAAATTTCTTAATATAATTATATTCATTTTATTTTGTTAATTTTATTTTTTTTAAATTAAGTCTTTTAAAATTATTTATTTATTTAATATATATATATATATATATATATATATATATATATATATATATATATATATATATTAAAACCGATTATCTTTTATGTGGTTGGTTTCATATTATTAATATATTTTATTTTTTCAACCCACTTATTTAATTTTAATAATTTATAATTTGAGTTGTACATAACTTAGATCTGAAAATTTTTTTTTGCCATCTTTGTCTCTTAAATTCTTAAATGGTTGGTATTATTTAAAATGAATATAATTTAACTAATACACGACATAATTTATTATTGTTTTAATTAATATTAAAGCAAACAAATAGTGACAAATTCAAATACTCCTAAAAAAAATAGGTTTTGTTCAAATTATTTTCTCTCAATTTATATTAGATAGGGTTTAAGGATTTCTAAAAGGCTTGAGTTGATTAACACGTCTTAGATGGATGAAACGCTGAATGGCATTTTCCGTAAATGGAAAGTAGAGAAATGTCATTCACGCATTTTCATCGTTAATCAACTCAAGCGTTTTAGATGAAAATGAGTGAATGACATTTTAACATTATCGGGGGCGGGCCTTTTTAAAATTAAGGCTATTAATATGATCATTTTATCAAATTTCTCAAAAAAATAAATAAAAAAAAATTATAGGTTATTTAGATTTTTACTTTGTTGATCATTGGATTTTGGAATTAAATTTTGGGTGATTTTTTACATGATTGTTTTAAGTTTACGAAACCCCAAACTCATACTCAAATTTCCTTTCTCCCGATACCCAAACCCAAAATGAATTTTTTCCTATTTTCTCTCTCAAAAAACTCATATGTTCGTTTGTACGTTAGCTAATCTCAAATTTTTTTTGTTTTTTAATTTAATCCTAAACTTAATTTAGGTACATTTTATAATTAAACTTATTATATAATTTACTATTTTAATTTATTTATACAATTTACTTATATAAAATAAATTTATTTATATAATATTTTTTATATAACATAAATTTATAATAATATTTAAAAATAATTATAATAATATTAAAAAAATTATAATAGTGTTAAAAAAATTTATAATAATTTTAAAAATTTATAATAATATAAAAAAAAATTAATAATTTAAAAAAAGTATAATAATGAACAATATTTAATGATGTTTATTTTTTTTAATAATGTTTGTTTTATTATTATTTTGTACAATATTTTTTTATAATGTTTATTTTGTGTATTATTGTATTTTATTTTATATTTAAATATAATTATAAAAATTATAAGTTATAAAATACAAAATATAATTATAAAAATTACAAAATACATTACAATAATAAACAAAATAAGTATAATTTTTATTTTGAAAATTTATATGTATGAATAATTTTTATTTAAATTTTAGGTGTATATTTTTTAGTATGTGTATTCTAATTTTTGAATTTTTATAATTAATTTATAATTAAATTTAAAATAATGGGTTAATATTAAAATATTATGGTTTAATTTATAAAAATGTAAAATATATGGGGTGATATTAAAAAGTTATAAAAGTTGATTTAAGGAAGAAAATTATAAGAATATTTTTTTGAGTTTGAGAATGAGTTTTTCTGTTTAAAAAGAATTATTGTTTGATATGACATTTACACCAAAATGAGTTTGAAAATGAATTTTTGGTTGGAGATAATCTTATATATCTTTCCCGTTAAATTAATATGTATAATGTCTTTTGTATTTAAATTTTATAAAAAGAAAAAATTAATCTGTACTAAATATTGTTTTGATGGTTAAAATAAAGATAATTTATATAATAATAATAATATTTAATTTAAGGCTTTAAAGATTAAAAAAAGATCAAGACATAGCTCAATTAACTAAGAGAATATAAGATGACAAGTGGAATTTTTTATTATTATTTATATATTACTTTAAATGTTTCTTAATATAATTATATTATTTTAATTTTGTTAATTTTGTTAATTTTGTTAGTTTTTTTAATTTTTTTAAAATTAAGTCTTTTAAAATTATTTATTTAATATATATATATATATATATATATATATATATATATATATATAAACCTATTATCTATATATATTTTGTTTTATATAAATAGCATTGATATATTTTATTTTAAAAGTGTAAAAAATAATATTTATATTATTTGATGTATTATGAGAACAATTTTATGTGGTTGGTTTCATATTATTTTATTTTTTCAACCCACTTATAAAATTTTAATAATTTATAATTTTAGTTGTACATAAAGATCCGAAAACATGTATGGTAATGGTGTGCCTATAATTTTGCCATTTTAATCTCTTAAATTGTTGGTATTATTTAAAATAAATTTAATTTAACTAATCCACGTATAAAAGACATAAATTATTATTGTTTAATTAATATTAAAACAAACAAATAGTGACAAATTCAAATACTCCTAAAAAATAGGTTTTGTTCAAATTATTTTCTCTCTATTTATATTAGACAGGGTTTAAGTCTATTTATATTAGACAGGGTTTAAGGATTTCTTTACAAATTGTGACCGAGAACCGTGAACGATATTTAAGGCATAGGCATAATATATATTATTTTTGTTTCATTCATTCATTCATCTTCAATTTCAGAATCAAACATCTTACAGACCAGAGACCCAGAAAAAGGTAATTTAATTTAATCTCTCTTCTGTGTTAATTTGTTTATTCGTCGTCTCTGTTTCATTCTTACATTAATGTATGTTTTGTTTTTAGGAGATGGATAATATGGTAGAGAATAACGGGAATTTTGAAGAAGAGTTAGATCCTCAACTATGGACTGCTTTAGCTGGAAATCTGGCGAAAACTATAAGGAAAGATAAAAAGGTACACTTTTTCCCTCAAGGGTATCAAGAACAAGCCGATGGAATTGTTGATTTTGAAAACATTCCTTCGTCAATTGAATCTTCTATAAAGTGTAAGGTTTTGGGTATTAAGTATTTGGCTAATCATGAAACTGACGAGGTTTATCTCAAGATTAACTTGCTTCCTGTTCCTGTAAACGGAAGTTGTTCTCTTGACGAGGATGACGATGACGATGACAACGGTGATATTCATAAACTTGTTGCATTTGCGAAAACATTAACGACGTCGGATGCAAATAACGGTGGTGGATTTTCAGTTCCTAAGTATTGTGCAGATACAATGTTTCCTATACTCAACTTTGACGATGACCCACCTGTTCAAAACCTTCGAATTAAAGATGTTCATGGAAGAATCTGGACGTTTCGTCATATTTACAGAGGATCGCCAAGACGCCACCTTTTAACAACGGGATGGAGTGGTTTTGTCAATAATAAGAAACTCGTCAGCGGGGATTCAATTGTTTTTGTCAAGGATAACAATGGTGAAATCCGGGTCGGTCTCCGTCGTAGAATAAACAAAGAAGCAAGTGGAGACCAGACTGAATCATCATCATCATCATCATCGGCGCCACAGCCGCCGCAGCCGCAGCAGCCGCGTTCCCGTTGGAATGAAACAAAAATAAGCCCGGAATCAGTCATTGAAAGTTTAAACCTTGCGAGTAAAGGTGAGGCGTTTGAAGTGGTTTACTATCCTCGAGTAAACGCTCCAGCGTTTTGCGTTGATTCGTTGAAGGTAACTAAATCGCTTAAGATTCCTTGGGATGCTGGTTCTAGTTGTAAAATAGAATTAGAAAATGAAGATTCGTCAAGGACAAGTTGGTTTAATGGAACTATAACATCAGTTGAACCATTCGATCCAGATCATTGGAAATTATCACCATGGAAGAGTATTAAGGTTAAATTGGAAAATGATCTTGATAAAGTAGAAATTGTAAGTCCGTGGATGATTGAATCAGTTGTACCAATCATTCCTAAACTTATAAATCTATCATTATCACAACCAAAGAAGAAGTCAAGATATGATCATCAGCCTTCATTGTTGACTCCCCTGTCATCAATGTTTTCCGGCGACCTCCGAAAGGGTGTTGTTCCATTTAATAATTATTATTGTAATGTTACTCTTATGGGCATGCAGGGAGCCAGGCAAGATCCAAATGGGTCATTATTATCATCATCATCAATGGTTAATTATTACAATCAGTTTCAAACTTCAGATTCTTACGAGATTTTGAAACCTAATCATCCTGGTAGTGTGACCATCGCCGCCGCCGGCGAGGTGGTTGCCGACGGGAAGGAAAAAGATGAGAATGATTCAAGCCATATTTATATTTTCGGAACACGAATAGAGAAGGTGAAGTTAGATGATGAGAGCCCATCTGAAGAAGGCATGGATGATGATGGTCAAGGAGATGGAAATGGTAATGAAAGCAGTGAGGAATAAAAATCTGATTTTTATTTGGAGAAACACTTGTTTTTTAGATTAATGTTTTTATTTATTTAAATTTTGTTTTTGAGATTCATAACTTTTGGGGATCTATAATTAAGTGGAATCTTTTTGTTTTATTGAATTTGCAGTTGTTAAGGTGTTGTTTGAACAAAATGTTATTTAATATGGTTAGATGATTCTAGTGAATAAAATATCTTGAATTAGTATAATGTAAGAAGTGTTACTAAATTGATCGGTGAAATGTTATTTATTATGGTTACAAAATTATCTAGACTGAGTAATGATATAAAAATTTAAAAAAAAAATTATGTAAAAATGTGATTTTATAATTTAATTTAATATTTTTTATGTAATTATGAAAAAAAATATCATAAAACTTACTTTTATTTAAAATTGTTTTGTTGTTTTTTTAAACCTATCCAAAATCATATAAATTGAAAACATTCATTATATGGAAATAAACATTCATTATATGGAAATAAAAGTAATTTCGATAAAACATCTTTAAACATTTAATTTTGGATCAAATTACCAATCAAATATAAAATTCTAATGGGTCTAATATTACTTATTATTATTATTATTATTATGTATTTATTTAAAAGAAATAAGAATATTAAAAAACATACTAATTCATTTAAGTTTTTATATTTTTTATATCTATAATAATTTTATTTATTTAATAATCAAATTCGAGGGTACATTTTTAAACATTCGATTACACTTTTAGGCATAAGCTCTTAAGAATCACCAAGGTTTGTGTTACTCAAACCGACATTTTCTCCATTGACGAACCTTTATGTTTTCTCATCAATGTTTGACTACTCAAATCAACATTCTCGCTTCTGCTTATGAAATGTTAACACTTTAACTGTTAGACCACTTATGATTGTTGAAATAATTTTATAATTATATATATATATATTGTAAGTTAGATTTTGAATAATTATATAAATTATCTACTTGGGTCTAATATTACTTATTATTATATATTTATTTGAAAAAAATAAAATATTAAAAAAATTAACTAACCAATTCATTTAAGTTTTTATATCTATGATGATTTTGATTAATTAATAACCAAATTCGATGGTGCATTCTTAAACATTCTTGGACATGATCCTAAGCCCTAAATCACTCTCCGTAGACGAACCCTTAGGTTTTCTCTCCAATGTTTGGTTTACTCTAAGTCGGCATTCCCACTATGGACGAACCCTTAAGTTTTTATCACCAAAGTTTGCATTACTCAAACCAACATTTCCTCTATAAACGAACTCTTAGATTTTTTCACAAATATTTGCGTTACTCAAGCCAGCATTCTCATTTTCGTTTCAACTACTAGGTTCGCGCACTCACATATAATAATTATTTCTTTTATATGGATTCAAATCATAGTTACCAGTATGAAATGTTAACACTTTAACTGCTATACTACTTATGATTGTTGAAATAATTTTATAATTTTGTGTATGTATATATATATATATTTTATAAGTTAGATTTTGAATAATTATATAAATTATCTACTAGGGTCTAATATTACTTATTACTAGAAGATTCTCGTGCGATGCACACAGATTGAAATATAAATAAAATAAATTTAATAAAATAATAATAATAATAATATGTTTAAAATTATTAATGAATCACGAATAATATATTAAAATAAAAAATAGAACGCTCTCATTCCACATTTTATTTTTTTCGGTAAAACAACTTATCTTCTCACATATCTCATCACATATTTTTTTTCGAATTAACCTCTCATCTCGTGACCTTACACTTTTACTTTGATCAATTAAATATTTGATTCATATTTTTTAATATTTAACATCGTGACCTCACACTTTGGTCAAACAAATATTTGATTTATATTTTTTAACCACTTTTAATTGATACCGGCCTATTATCCATCGGCAAACCATATTCAATTACATTTTAAAAATTAAGCATCATTATATATAGAGAGATATTAGTTAGTTAAAAAGTTTAACTTATATTGTTAAAATATTCTGCGTTCATCTAATTGGTGTTGGATTTTGAAATATAAAGTGTTATTAGCCTAGTATGTTAAAAAGTTATACTTATTTTGTTAGGTTACAAGTTTGAAACATACATATAACATTTTTAATTTAATTTTTAATCGTTTTAAGTTTATGGCGGATCAACCCACAATCCGACCTAAGTATCCATTTACTCTAACATATATATCCAAATTAACCATAACTTCTCGATCTAGTAATTCAGACACTTTAAAAAATAAGCATAATTATAATTATATATATATATATATTAGTAAGTTAAAAAGTTTAATTTATATTGTTAAAATGTTCCGCGTTCATCTAATTTGGTGTTGAGATTAAAATATAAAGTGTTATTAGCATAGTTGGTTGAAGTGTTGTACTTTTTTTGTTAGGTTGCAAGTTCGAAACATACATATAACATTTCTAATTTTATTTTTAACCCAAGTATCTATTTACTCTCACATATATATTCAAATTAACCACCGCTCTCGACTCGGCATTCCGGAAACTTTAAAAATTCCAAAAACTTTAAAAATTAAGCGTATATATATATATATATATATATATATATATATATATATATATGACTTGTTTACGGAGAAAGAAGTGAGGAGATAAGAGAGATACAATCTCCACAAAATGATCAAGAATATTGCAATAATAATTCTACTTAGGCCATGATTTTTTTTTTTTGGAAGTTAGTAGGACAAAAGACATTAAATTTTGTTCATCCACTTGTTTAAAAAAAAGAATTGGGTTTGTCTTGGAATATATTTGGAGCTTGTGTTTATGCTGGGTTCTTTCACATTTTTATTGGGTTTTTGAAAAGCAAAAAACTTTGCTTGTTTGATGATGGATTCTTTAATATTTTTATAGGGCTTAAAAAATGGTGTTTGATTAAAATTTGGTTAACAAGGTTTTCAATTTTCTTTAAAAAAAAAAATCAATTCAATGGAATAAAAATAGAGTTTAAATATAACAAGATTAATTATTTAAAAATAATGATAAAAACATAAACAAAAACTTATCACCAACAAACATAAAAAATAAAATTTAAATTTTTAAGAAAAAATACTTCACATATTGCCATAATAATAACAACATGGTGGAGTATACGTATTGATTGTCACGATCATTAACGTCTTATGTTTTTTTTAAATTAAATAATCGGGATAGAGATTAATCGACTCAATCCAACTAAACTCGTGTTTTTTATTCAAACTTTTCAATATTATAGTTTCTAATTTATTTTAATATTATTATAATTTTTATTTTAATTTTATAAGATTAAAAATAAGAATATTTTAATATTTTGGTCGATAATATGAATAATTTAATAGTTTAAAAATATATAAAATGATAATATATAATATTTTGGTAAAATATAAAAAACAAATAACCAGCATCAAACTAGTTAGCTTCTTTTCAATGTTATTTTTTTGGGTAAGAAAATTGTGACTTTTCATTGAGCATGTTTATTTGATCTTTTTTGTTTTTAGTGTTTTGTCAAACAAATTTGGTTTTAAAAAAAGAAGTTAGGTTATTTGAATTTTTAATTAATTTATTTATTAAAATGTTTTTTTTAATAAATATAAATATAAATATAAAGTAAAATATTTAATATTTTAATTGATAAAATGAGTAATTTAATAATTAAAAATATAATAATGTGATAGAAGAATTTAGGTAAAAATAACTAATAAAAAATCCAAAAAAAAGTCCAAGATCAAACAAATTATAAGTCTCAAAGTCAGGATTAAAAGGGTAAAGTTGAGAGAAAACAACTTCATTAGACTACAAAGCAATAAACTAATCATAACTTTTCAACTAGAGAATAACAACCCAATTCACAAAAATACAAAAATGTAACTCACTTAAATATGATTAATTGGAACCTTACAAAAATTATGGTTAAATTAAATAAAATGAATACATTTAAGGTTCTAAGAGTTTGTTGGTGTACTTTTAATCTAACAATAATCAAACTTATTTCATACACTCATTTCATCAATTATATCAAATAATTCATCAATCAAAATATTAAAATACCCACTATTTTATTAATATATATATATATATATATATATATATATATATATATTTCCTGAAAACAATTACTATAAAAAATCAGAACCCCTCAAAATTATCACAAATTAAAATTATTTAAATAAATTAAAATTTAAAGTAAATAAATTCTTTTTATTTATTTTTATAATCCTCGATCAAAAAGTTATGAACTGACATAAGATAAAGTGTGATTAATTAATTAACGGGTCGCAACTAGAACAAGATAATTATTAGGTTGATTACACATGGGTTCGGGTGTTACCCTAAAAAATAACGGTAAAAATGTGACATTAGCCCCTAAATTTTTTATATTTTAATATAATTTATTATTTTTTATCTAATTATTAAAAAATGGTAAAATTTACCTTTATACATTTATTTCATCCAAAATTTTCTCGTTATTTCATTAAATATATCCCATTTTTTTTTCAAACCCATTTTAACTTTGAATCCATGATCCGTCCATGTTAATGAACAACTAATGAACAAATTTTTATCCTACATTTTTTTTATCCAAAGGTATTGGTAATTTCATTATGTCATAATTTCGATTTACTTGGAATTAACATAAACCCCTAATTAGTTTGTCTAATTCTAATTTTGGATTGCAATAACATATTTTGAGCAATAATCAAACTCAGAATATTAAAACATTATAATTTACAAAATCAAATATACATAAAATAATCCTTCAAAACAGAGTGCTTGAAGCTAGACGAGAATGAAGTAGATAAAAAAATACTTATGGTTAAATATGAAATCACTCATCTAAGCCCACATAAAAAATATGTTAAACCCAAACAATTAAAAAAATACTTATTGTTAAATATGAAATCACTCATCTAAGCCCACATAAAAAATATGTTAAACCCAAACAATTAGGGGTGAGCATAATTTGGGTTTACCCAAACCCAACCCTAACCCAAACCCAAACCCAAAATATTAATTTGGGTTGGCTAATATGAGTTGGATTGAGTATGTGTTGAGTTGAGTATAGGTTGGGTTTAATTTGGGTTGGGTTAGGGTTACCCATATTACCCAAATTATATAAATTTAATTTAATTCTCTATTATTAATTCAATATAAACTAATCATCTTACAACTTTAATTCGAACACGTTTTTGACATGTTTAACACGTTTTTAATATTTTTAACACGTTTTCACACTCATAACACGTTTTTCACACGTTTAACACGTTTTTAATATTTTAAACACATTTTCACACTTATAACACGTTTTTCACACGTTTAACACGTTTTCACGTTTTGGCATTTTAACACGTTTTTTTACGTTTTTGTCACGTTTAACACGTTTTTGACATGTTTAATACGTTTAACATGTTTTTGACAAGTTTAACACGTTTTTGGCACGTTTAACACGTTTTAAACATATTTAATACATTAACACGTTTTTGATAAGTTTAACACGGTTTCATATTTTTGACACGTTTAACGCGTTTTTGACATTTTAATACATTTTTTATATGTTTAACACGTTTTTCACTCGTTTAACACATTTTCACACGTTTAACACGTTTTCACACATTTAACATGTTTTTGGCATGTTTAACAAGTTTTTGATAAATTTGACACGTTTTTCACATTTTTGGCATGTTTAACACGTTTTTGACATGTTGAATACATTTAATACGTTTTTGGCTCATTTAACACATTTTTAGCACATTTAACACGTTTTGGTACGTTTTTGGCACGTTTTCACATTTTTGGCACATTTAACACGTTTTTGACATTTTAACACGTTTAACATGTTTTTGCACATTTAACATATTTTTGATATGTTTAACATGTTTTTTTGCACGTTAACACGTTTTGATAAATTCTAACACGTTTTTGGCATGTTTAACACGTTTTTCACGTTTTTGGCACGTTTAACACGTTTTTCACGTTTTGGCACGTCAAACATGTGAAAAACGTATTAAATGTGTCAGATGTGTAAGATGTGTAAGAAACATGTTAAACGTGTCAAAAACGTGTTAAAAGTATCAAAATGTGCCAAAACGTGGAAAACATGGAAAACGTGCCAAAACGTGAAAAATATGTTAAACGTGTCAAAACGTGTTAACCGTGCCAAAAAATGAAAAACATATCAAAATGTGTTAAATGTGTCATAATCATGAAAAACGTGTTAAAACGTGTTAAACGTGTTAAACATGTCAAAACATGAAAATATTGTCAAACATGTCAAAATGTGTTAAACGTGTTAAACGTGTCAAAACGTGTCGAAAACGTGAAAAACGTGTCAAAACGTGTCAAAAACGTGTCAAAACGTGTTAAACATGTCAAAAACGTGTCAAACGTGTTAAACATGTCAAAATATGAAAATAGTGTCCAGCATGTCAAAATGTGTTAAACGTGCCAAAAACATGTTAAACGTGTCAAAAACAAACGTGTTAAATGTGTGAAAAACATGTTAAACGTGTCAAAATATGTTAAACGTGTCAAAACATGTTAAACGTGCCAAAAACGTGAAAAACGTGTTAAACGTGTCAAAAATGTAAAAAACATGTTAAACATGTCAAAACTTGTTAAACTGCCAAAAACGTGTCAAAATGTGTTAAATATGTCATAATCGTGAAAAATGTGTCAAATGTGTCAAAAACGTGTTAAACGTGTTAAAAACGTGTTCAACTTATCAAAATGTGTTAAACGTGCCAAAAACGTGTTAAACGTGCCAAAAACGTGTTAAACGTGCCAAAAATGTGTGAAAACGTAATAAACATGTCAAAAATGTGAAAAATGTGTTAAACATTTCAAAACGTGTCAAAAACGTAAAAAATGTGGAAAACGTGTTAAACATGTCAAAAACGTGTTAAACGAATAAAAATGTGTTAAATAAGTCAAATACATGTTAAATGAAAAAATAAAAATAAAATAATTTGGGTTACCCAACCCATACTCAACCCAACCCATACCCAACCCATATTAGTAAATAATGTGGGTTGAATTATGGGTTGGGTAAATTTAATTTGGGTTGAATATGGGTTAGGTAATACGGGTTGAATTTACCCATTTGTTCACCCCTACAAACAATAAATCCAAAAACCTTTGTAGACTTGATGACCTAAGATCTATGTCACACATTCCATTATGGCGAGAATTATAGAGAAAAGGCTAAGGAAATGTTATTGACGATAGGGGATGTACAACATCAATCTTAGATTTGATTATGAATTTAGTCTAGTTAACATGAATGTATACATGTCAAGCATAATATGAGAAAAGATAAATATATTTTAAATGTTACATATGAGACATTATTTGGTATAAAAGTAGGGTTAAACAATTCAATTATTTGATATAAATCTAATTGATTAATATGACAAGGAAAATGTATAGGATATAAAGTCTCAATATAACATAAACTAATATATTTGGTTTATTATAAAGTCTTTAGTAAACAAAATAACCATTAATATATATATATATATATTGCTTAATTTTCAAAATGTCCGGATTGAAGGGTCGAGAGCTGTGGTTAATTTGGATATATATGTGAGAGTAAATGGATACTTGAGTCGGATTGTGGGTTGATCCGCCCATAAACTTAAAACGGTTAAAAATAAAATTTAAAATGATATAGGTATGTTTCGAACTCGCAACCTAACAAAACAAGTACAACCATTTAACTAACTAGGCTAATAAAACTTTATATTTTAAATTTACACCAAATTTGATGAACGCGAGACGTTTTAACAATATAAGTTCAACTTTTTAATTAACTAATCTATATATATATAATGATGCTTAATTTTCAAAGTGTCTGTATTGCCGAATATAAATTTTACTTTTTAACTAACTAATATATATAATGATGCTTAATTTTCAAAATTTCTGGATTACCGGGTCAAAAGTTGTGGTTAAGTTGAATATATATGTAAGAGTAAATAAAAATGTTATCATATTTTCACCATAATTTTTTTTTCAGTTTTTATATCATTACTCGTGCAAATTATCACGGATCCCTTGTCTTCCTAAACCTAAGGTGCTTAATCATCCATGAAGGCCCAACCCAATGAACTTTCTAGAAGCCATGTAAGAAATCATGCCTTACATCAATGGGCCATTAAATGTGGTGGTTGCTTAGTAAGCCATTAAAGTGGTGGTTGCTTAGTAAGACATTAAAGTTATGGTTGGGTAGTAAGTCATTAATGTGGTAGTTGGCTAGCACCCATTAATGAGGTAGTTGGGTGTTATGTAAATAATATAGTAGTTAGGGATCGCCCTATAAATAACTTTGAGGTATTCCTTTGTAAATCACCAAGTATTCAATCAATATAATATTACTTTTGTAAGAGATACCTTCTCTCTATATAATTCTTGTGTCCATTCAATCAAACATCGAGTGTTTGTTTCGAGTAAGGCTGACTAGTTACTCATTCTTACGAAGATCGTAACTAGTGTCGCACAGATTGTTAGTGGAAAGACTGAGCCCGTGACAGTTGGTATCAGAGTAGAATGACGAAGAGATCGAATTAAAGTGTCACTACTAATAATGTGGACGAAGTGGAGAAACTTCTACCAAGAGATCAGAGATGATCTCACGAACCCGAGCCAGGTTCAAGCGGGAAGATCCAAAAATACCAAAGAAGGGGGAGATCAATAGATGTTATCGCTGACATTATCGCCAAGTTGGAGAAAGTAGAACTCACTATGGCTTACGGACACAATAACTCAAGGACCTAGAGGAACGCATCGTCGAGATCGAGAAGGAGAGAGACAAGTTCCAAGAAGCAATGCATGGTGCCTTGAACGAGGGGATGTCCAAATGTCAAGAGCAAAATCAGATCATGGAGCCGACCCTCCTTGGTGAGATCAATACCTTGAATGATAAACTCGAGGCAATGACATCTAAATTATAAGCCATTGAAGAGGATGTGGCGTTACTCAAGAAGGCGGTTGCGTATGAGTGCAAACATGCGCCTATATGAGTCCCTAATCCGACAAAGATAGACGTTCCAAGGCCTAAAACATATTTAGGGGAGAGGAACGCAAAAGAGATCAACAACTTCTTATGAGATCTGGATTAGTACTTTAAAGCACTCGGCCTAGTGGATGAGGCGAGAAAGATATATACTGCCACGATGTACCTCGAATACACCGCAATGTTGTGGTGGAGGAGAAGAAGTAGTGACATAGAAAGAGGTCTATGTACTATCAATACCTTGGGTGAATTCAAAGAGGAACTCAAAAGATAGTTCTATCCTAAAAATGTCATTCGAGAAGCAAGGGTTAAGTTGCGGCGACTCTCACAAAGGGGGAGAATCAAGGAGTATGTCAAGGAGTTCATCGCTACTCTCCTTGAGATCCCTAACTACTCAGACGACAAAGCCTTGTTTGCCTTCCCTAATGGTCTATAAATGTGGGCGAAGCTTGAGTTGGAACGGCGTGGAGTCCAAGATCTAAACACCGCTATTATCGTGGCTGAATCTCTTGTCGAAATGAGAAGGCAAGAGAAACTAAAGTGGACCTATGAGAGGAATGACGAGGGAGAAAATGGTGGAGACCATTTCTACAACAATGAAGACCCAACTAAGTTTCGAAACCCAATGATAGAGGAGATCGAGACGAGAAACGTGGAGAGAGACCCCAGATAAAGTGTTTCTTTTGTGCATGGGCGCATAAAATAAGAGAGTGCCCTATGAAGAACAAACTATCCGCTTTGATGGAGGAGTAAGAACGCCTTCATGATGAAGCTCGATTGGGGTCGTTAAATCTCCTTAATGTCTTTAAAAACAAAGTTTGAGGAACCAAAGTCTGTGAAGAAATGACAACTATTCATGGAGACAAAAGTAAGAAACCACGTGTTTAAAACTTTGTTGGATACGAGAACCAATAATAAATTTCTAGAGATAAAAGAGATGAGAAGACTGGGGAGCAGGTACACCAAAGAGAAGGGGTGGCTTAAAACAGTCAAGTCGACACCAAGCGCAAACTTATGGAGTTGCTCGTAATGTAAATGTCAACTTGGGGCAGTGGACTGGCCTTCTGGATTTCTCCATTATTGACATGGACGACTACAAAATGGTTCTTGGCATAGAGTTCCTAGACAAGGTAAATTCCTTCCTATTCTCTTCTACCAATACTATGTACATTCTAGAGCAAGGAAAGGTTAGGATTTGTATCTCCCAAATCCGACCTACTTAAAACAATCTGTAAAAAATGCAAGAAAGAAGAATACAAGAAGACTCAAATTTATAGTGATTCACTCAAATTGAGTTACGTCCACTTCAACCGCTACCAGATTTCACTATGAAAAAGAAGAATGAATATAGAGTTTTTATATCTCACACTTTATCTCTCTATAATTCTATCTTGAAAATGTAAACTCTTAATAATCACATATTTATAGGGTAAACATTAAGGTAATAAACCTAAATAACTTTGGTTAGGCCCAAACCCAAAACCAAAACCAAAAAGAAAACTCAATAAACTCTAATTAACAATGTAGAGTTTATTATAAGCGTAGGCTCCATAACTCAACAGGAAATACTTGCATAATACATTTAACAAGAGGGGGCAAGAGAGAAACTAGGCACCGCTTTGCCATACAACTCTCAAAAGGTGTAAAGAAGACTCACCCATCATTTTTTGTCACCTTGAAAGAAGATGAGAAAGATGCGTTCCAAGAGAAGACACCTCCAAAAGTTACAATTGTCCTAGAGAAAGGTCAGGATGTAATGCCTGATGGATTACCAAAGAAACCCCACCATAAGATAGAGGTGGATCACAGAGAAGAGTTAGTCAAATGTACTAAACCATCAGCAGCGGTCTTTTATCGCATGGAACATACCAAAGTGGAGAAAATGAAGAGAACCAAAGGAGTTTCTTTTCAAAAAAGAGAAGTTCAAAAATTATAAGACCGCCAAGAGATTGAAGAAATGGGAGGATAAGAAGAGAAGACACTTCAAGTTCAGAGGAAACCGAGTGATAGTAAAACTTCTCCTCCATCAAGGGAGACGATTTTCCAAAGTTCACAAGGGACTTGTGAGGCGATACGAAGACCCTTTCTTAGGAAGAAACATGTTGAAAAACTAGCATATTGCTCAAAACTTCTGTCGCATTTAGAGACGTCATTTAGACTTGCAAGGAGGATGCGACGAGGACATCACCGAAATGAGTGGGGGAGAATGTTACGGCTCCCTTGTCTTCCTAAACCTTAGGGGCTTAATCATCCATGAAGGCCCAACCCAAGGAACATTCTAGATTTTTTTTAAGAGAACATGTCTTACATTAATGAGCCATTAAATGTGATGGTTAGTTAATAAGCCATTAAAGTGGTGGTTGGATAGTAAGCCATTAATGTGATAGTTGGTTATCACCCATTAATGAGGTAGTTGGGTGTTATGTAATTAATTTAGTAGTTGATGATGGTCCTATATATAGCTTCAAGGTATTTTTTTTGTAAATCACCAAGTATTTAATCATTATAATATTATTTTTATAAAAAATACTGAATTTTTGTGTCCATTTAATAAAACATCGAGTGTTTGCTTCGAGTAAGGTTGACTAGTTACTCATTTTTTGCGAAAATCGTAACTAGTGTTGCACGAATAGTTAGTAAAAAGACTGAGCTCGTGACAGAATGCAGGAAATACATGCTAGTTTGTATTAATTTTAAGGAAATACATGCTAGTTTGTATTAATTGTAAGTATTTAATCAACTAATATTATATATATAGGCTTAATTTATCATTTATTATATACTACTATTTCTCTAAACAATCTTACCAATTTTTTCCCTTAATTTTTTTTAGTTATTTTCTATTAATTACTATAATTAAAAAATTATCTTAAATACTTATTATTCTTTATTAATTTGATTTATTTGAGTTTTGATATATTTTAACTTAATTTTATTTAATTAATTATTTTAAAGTTAATTTACAAATATAAAATCTTAATGTATGAATGTATATAATCATATTTCAAAAGGTTATAAAACTAACCATATATTTGTTATATCTAATAGATTGTATATATATATATATATATATATAGTAGAATCAATGATTTTAAATATAAAATGATCTATCAAATTGATATCTAAAATGTATATAACCTAAAACTAAAGAAATAGAATTATATATATATATATATATATATATATATATATATATATATATTAGTCACAATGTTGCAATGCAATTAGAAACATATTAGAATATTATTGTTCGTAATGTATTATTTGAATTAAACAGACTTATTAGATTTATATTTATTTAAAAATAATTTACAATTCAATTTTTTTGATATTAAATTTAAGAATCAGCTTTAGAGATCAATATATTACGAATATCATTCCATTTAAAATTATTTTAAATAAAAATAAAAAATAATTATTGTGGGATGTCATATTAGTTCTCCTTAATAAAAAAAAATATTCAGAAAAAATAATGGCCTTGTTTGATTTAGGTTCATCCATCATATCATTCTATTAACGAAAATACTATAATTTAATTTCTTTTAAATTATTATATTTTATTTTATCATTATATATTAATAAAATATTTTATTTTATTTTTTTCAAAATAACATTTATTTTTAGAAAATCTCAATCCAAAGTTAAAACAAAACCTATAAAAAACGATTAATTAATAGACTAAAAAGCCCATTAAACTTAACATAAAACTTGATTTGAAAATTTTAAAAGGTTTAAGCTTTATTTTAAATGCAAATTAAGTTAGGAATTATGATTTGTTTTAAGGATTAATTAATTATCCAAACCCAGTAGAATTAATTGGGCCATAAATCAAATAAAAGCCCATAACTAGAGGATCCAAGCAAATCCTGTAAACCCTAGCCATATATATATTCTCTTTCCATCTCCATTTTCATTATCTGCGGCGGTTACCCTGAGAAAATCCATTTTCCTTCCATCCCATCGTCTTCTTCCTCAAGATGCCTCCAAAGTTCGACCCCGCACAGGTTGTGGACGTCTATGTCCGTGTTACCGGAGGAGAAGTAGGTGCCGCCAGTTCTCTCGCGCCTAAAATTGGACCTCTAGGTCTATCTCCAAAGAAGATCGGAGAAGACATTGCGAAAGAGACGGCTAGGGATTGGAAGGGTCTCCGAGTGACTGTCAAGCTTACTGTTCAGAATCGTCAAGCTAAGGTATCTGTTGTCCCTTCCGCTGCTGCTCTTGTTATCAAGGCTTTGAAGGAACCTGAGAGAGACCGTAAGAAGACTAAGAACATCAAGCACAATGGAAACATCTCTCTTGATGATGTTATCGAAATCGCTAAGGTAATGCAGCCGAGATCTATGGCTAAGGATCTTTCAGGTACTATTAAGGAGATTCTTGGAACTTGCGTGTCTGTTGGATGCACTGTTGATGGGAAGGATCCAAAGGATTTGCAACAGGAGATCAATGATGGAGATGTTGAGGTTCCTCTTGAATGAATCTCTATTTGAATACCTCCATTTTTTTACTTTTGTATTGTCTGACTTTGTTTTTTTAAATCATCTTATGTTTGATTGAGATTTCTAGAATTGTTATATGTGTTGAACCTGCTTTGATGCTTTCATCACAAACTTTATTAGTATTTATCATAAGAAAAAGTTTCATAATTGGCTTGATTTTCTGCATGTTTGAACTGCTTGAATGTTCATTAGATCTGTCTTATGGGTTTTAGATTCTGATGTTTTCTGCATTCTCTTATGCTCATGTTTGAGTATTGATCTGATCATATTTAACTATAGCCTTGAGATGTTCTTACTATGTTTATTGTTTATCAATGTGATCTTTCTTTGTTATACATTTGAAAGATTCATTGATATCACTATGTTTGATTATCTATGGAATGTTGATTTCTATTATTCTCATAGTTATATTGGTTTACTTTTGAGCAAAACCCAAAACAAATTTGATTCATACAACAATTTTAGGATTCAAGATCCTGGTCAATGACCAAAAACATAATCTTTATCAAAGGGATTGGATTCTTATTTATTTGTGATGTATAAAAGATTTTTTTTCAATACCTTTTGTGATTGTATTAGTGAGATTTTATTATAGCTTAATTTGTACATGGTATACAATAAAATATATCTGGTTGGAAGCAAATCTTAAAAATTTATGTAAATCTCTTAACATATGCAATTAAATTGGATTTCTCCCTAATAAAAACAATTGTACCACTATTTTCTTATCAAGAAGATTTGTTCAATTGGCAAACCTGTTTAGAATGGAGTAAAGGTCTGAATTTTGATGTATTTGTTGTAACTTTTTATTTTATTTTGTTCAATCAAAACATTCTTATAAAAAATACTAACGGTCAATGACTTTATTTCTCAAATGAACCAAAATTATTTTAATGCAACACTTTCTCAATTTTTTAAATTTATTTACAAAATTAGCATGATACACAGATCACTTCACTTTAATCTTTTTTACTAAGTTAATTTTTAAAATAATTCAAAATATTTTCATTATTGTCTCAAGAAATTGGTGATGTCTTGAACCCTATTGCATCAGTTAGAAACTATTAATCATCTCACAATTCAACAACTCATCTTAGAATAGAACAACTCATCTTAGATTAGAAGAGCCCCAAATCCCTTTTGAAACTAAGACTAAGTTAGCTATTCTTGGGCCTTTCTCATGAATAATTAATTCAAGGAACTTAACAACTTTTGTTTTTCTTAAACTTTCTAATAGACATTTGTAATCTAGTATAAGTAGATTTTATAAGGTTTTGAATGTCTACTCTGAGTTAATTGAATCCAGGGAAAGTCTGGGGGTCAGAAAATTCATGGTTCATTTTTGTGCTGTTCTTACGAAATCATGATTTTCCGGCCAAAGTTTGACATTTTTGGCGATGTTCTAAATGATTGCATTTGAATTGGTTTGAATGGTGCTTGGGGGTCTCGTGAATCTCCGCATGCATTCAAGTCTAGCTCGAGAGGTTGGAAAAGAGCTATAATTACCTTCTAATGTCATTTGTTTGTAGGAGGTCAAGTGAAGACGACGAACTTGATACCTACTCTTGCTTTGCATTAGTAACACTAGTTTATTCTCCTCTTCTAGCTTAGCAGCAATAAGAGATGAATATCATAGCATTTTAGAGATCCTAGGTTTGAACCTGTTTGACAACAAGTTTCACCCGTCTAGATAAATTGGTTTAATATGTTTGCGGTCTATTATTTAATCAACGATGAATAATCGCACTCCGGAAGAGAAACGGAATCCAATATTATAATTATTTTGTTAGGGCATGCTTGGCTAAATTTTAAATAGTTAAACTCTCTCTTGTCCATATTTGGGTTATAATTTAAAAAAAAAAATAGGATTGATTTATATATAGTCACAAAATTCATTTGTGAGTATAATAAACTTTAAACTCTCTTATATCAGTTAAGATTCGACAAAATAAACTAACTAAAATAAGTGTAAAATATTTCTAAAAAATGGCCAAAATATTTAAAGTATATATTGTTTCTAACAAGACTTGAGACATAGCGTTGAAGTCATTTTTCATGTATAACCAAGCACTGAACCCCGAAAAACTCATAGGTTTTGGTTTTCATGAAAATTTCGAAATTCGAGAATTTCAACCTCGATCTGCGTGTCATAAATTTTCCTTAAATATAAAATATTATTTTTAAAAGATTTTTAACAATTCCTGACAGCTTTTAAAATTAATTAAAAAATAATTAATTTGGGTTTAATTTTAAATAATCTTACAGTAATAAAATTATAATTTAATTTTTTTTAAATCCGCTAGTTTAAATTAATTAAACATAATTAATTTAAAATATGATTTATTTTGAAATAGAGTCGCCAATTGATTTTTAAAAATTAATAAAAATACCATACGTGTACAAACGTATTGACCAAAGTTTTGTTTTTGGTTCGTAATTTGGTGATACATAGGAAAAGGCTTTTCACGTTTTATTCTTCGTACCCGTTTTAAAAACGGTTTTTATTTATAAAGTTGACTTTTGAAAATCGATTGTATAACGTTTGAGTTTTAACAAATTATTCTTCTAATTTTAGTCATACTTTTAGGTTTTAGGGTTATTTAAAATATTGAAACAACAATATTTAAATTCTAATACATGTTTCTGATGATAACTAATGAGGATTATATCTGAGGAACATCAGTCATTTTTAAGTGTGTTAGAGTTTAGAAATAAACATCAAACATGCCTTAGTCAAAATATTTTTTTTATAGAAATATCCCAAAAATATTTTCAAATTATTTTCTAATTTTTTAGAATTTTTAAAAAACGATTTTGGGGTCCAAAATTATAATAATAATTTTGGGTTTTGAAAAGTGGAACCAAACAGGCCTTATTACCAGAGTCCTAGGCCTTGGGTTCATTTATATAGGTAGGGGTCTAAAACCTTCGGTTTGAGTTCTAAGGACTCTCGATCCTTGGTTGAGATTACTGGTCTGGATGTATAAACTCATCGGTCATGGGTTAGCCCTAGGATAAGTCTCTCGGTCCGGGTTTATGAATTCTTGGTCCTAAGTCGAGACTCTTCGGTCCTGAGTTTGGACCTTTCATTCCTATGTTCTCGAATTCTCAATCCTAGGTTGGACCTCTCAGTCCTAGGTTTTAGAATTCTCGATCCTAGGTTAGACATCTCGGTCATGGGTTGGATCTTTCGGTCCTGGATGAAAATCATTGGTCTGACCTCTCGATCTTAACTCAAGAACATTGGTCGAATCTCTCAGTCCTATTGAAATTCTTGGTCATAGGTGTTGGTCTAAACCGATGATCGTCGGTCGGACCTCTTGGTCATAGGTCTAGACCTCTCAGTCCTCAAGAGCACAAAAATGCAGATTTTTAATTATTGATTTAAGTATGGATTCATTGATCCAAGAGTTTGGGCAGTTTCACAAAGCTCATTGGAACTAGTTGATTATCATCTCAAGCTATCAATCAACCTAGATGATGATCAAATCGTTCAAAATAATTTTCTGATCAAAAATTGGATTTTTGATTTTAAAACTGTTTTGAGGTGAAAGGAGAGATCAAATAGCTTCTTTATATCTCATATACTTGATTAGTATCAAAACAATGACATTTTCTGTTCGTTTTGGCTGTTCTTCCTCAATTTGGCCGAAATAGGGATGAATCATACATATTTAGATAGGAGAAATGATCATCGTGGTAGGGTGATCATTTCACCTTTCGAATCAGCCAAAAAGTTTGACTGTGGAGGAAGTTTTACTTTTGAGAAATCAAAAGTAGATATGTTTTTATCTGGGAAGAATGCCAATTTTACACACCAAGTTGTAATTAGAAAGTCTCAAATTTGCTTATTAAGTATCAAAATTCTATTTATATATATACTAACTTGTCAAAAATTGTCAAATTTAATTAAAATAACGAAAAAGTTTAACAGAGTTAAATTTTTTTGCACATGTAATATCAATCTATTTTTTATTTGTTTTTAATTTACATTACTTTAATTCTTTTTTCATTCAAATAAAACATCCAAATTTTTTCTTATCCATTTTTTCTCAATCTCTTTACCCCCAATTCTTCATTTTCTTCTCATTGTTCCTCTTCATCTCTTCTTTCTATAGCTCGGATTGTCTATTCTTGTTTAGGTTATAGCTAGAATTAAAATGAATCTGATAGAGTATGGGTTACTACAATGAAAATTAAATTATGAAATAATGATCTATAAAGATTTTTTCTTTCTTAACTTTTTCCAGAAAATTAAAGAACCAGCTATGTCGGCATCAGATAATAATATTGTGACGGAAGAACAACTATGTGGTCGAAGCTTAAAGATGAACCGTTAGAAGAAAATGTATAAGGAAAAATTTGTATATATTGTTTGAATGGAAAAAAAATTAAAGTAATGTAAATTAAAAACAAATAAAAAAATAGGTGGATATTACATGCGGCAAATTTTTTAACTCCGTTTAACTTTTCCGTTATTTTAAATAAATTTGACACTTTTTGACAAATTAGTATATATAAATAGAATTTTGATACTTAATAAGTAATTTGACACCTTCTTACAAATTAGTGTGTAAAATTGACATTCTTCCCGTTTTTATCCTCTCCGACGATCGCGTTGGAGAAGAAGGTGGTCCATGAAACGATGTCATTTCATGCGCGTCCTGGCGTTTCGTTAGCGGTCCGTTGGCGACAGGGAGTTCGTCAACGTTAGTTAACTAATGGTGCTAACGCTCAGTTAGCTAATCCGGTGTGATGCACGTGCTTTTCCTGGGTTACAACCAGCTACGCGGGCGTGTCTAGAGCGTTGGATGAAAATCATGCGCTCATCTGATGGACACGATTTTTGTTGCAACCGATCTTCATAGTTTAGCTACACTGGATCGTGGATTTTATTTTAAAATTTTAAGGGTTTGTTTGAAATTGATTTTTCTTTCACCCTTTTTTCTCTAATTTTTTTCTTTTTTAAAATACATAAAATATTAAATAAATATAGAAAATATTTTACCAATTTTTTTCTTCATATTTTAGGGTTAAATAAATAATTTTTGGGTTTAAGATTTAAATCTAAAAGATTAGTTCCAATGACTCTTTATTTAAAAGCACAATTTTAAATTCGATAATTTCATATTTTGTTAATAAGAATAGAATCGAATAGGTAGAGACTTAAAAAAAAAGATCACAAAACAATATAAAAATATGATCAACAAGTGATCCCAAACAATTCATAGTATTACCCACGTTCCATAATTAGACTAAATAGAATATCGCAACAAACAAATATGTTTATCAACTCAAATATGAGTAATAAAAAAAGAAAGAAGAAACCGTTCTATGTAAAAAAAATTCATTAAAGGATGGTTGGTTTTTAACTTATGTTCCTATAAAAAAATTAATTATAGAATGAAGTAATATATTATTCTATTGGATATTATATTTATATATATATATATATATTTTTTTTTTTATGTCAAATTATAAATTTAAATAAAAAAGTAAGAATATAAAATAAACAAAATTCATATAAACTAATTTTGAATTTAAAGATCTATCCTCCTGCAACAAAGTAACACGGATGGACGTGTAAATTTTAATCATAAATTAAATCGATGTAAAAATACTATATTTACATATAAGTTGTAAATTTCATTAAAAAATAGCAATTGTTCTTTACCATTAAATGTGTCTTTATCTTATCCTGAGTTGTTAATTGTCCCAAAAGTTTTAAATATATTTTCTTTATAAAGTACTTTGTTATTTTAAAATGATTGATTTCTTATTTTGAATTATGTCATATTAAATTATGAGTCCGAACTATGAATTATATAATACGAGCCTTTAACTATCATAATTTTAGATATTTAAAAATTTCTCACCATCGAATGAACGACCGTTCACTTAAGTTAACTTATTATTCTCTTTTTCTTAATTAATTTATCACATTTATAAATGTAAAATAACAATTCCTTTTTTTTAATTAATCTCAAATATTACATTGTTTTGAAGACGTTCAAACTATATTAGACAGTTTTGAACGCGTTTATCTCAAAAAAACACTCGATTTAAAACACAAATACATCCAAATCAGTATATCATACACAAAGTTAAGTCGTTATACAATATCTATCCTTATTTAAATTTTCTCAAAAATATTTACTTAGATTACACATTTTTTTAGTCACGTATCCCAATTTCGATAAATTAGAAGGTGTAAATCTAGTCAACAATACTCAATTTTAAAAACAATACGATCAAAACGTCTTTACATATCATTTCATTAAAAACGTGACAAATTAAGTAGAAAAACGAGAATAATATGTTAAAATAAAATATCGGAAGAGAAGTGCATTAATTCTTGGAAAAAAGAAAAATATAATAATAAGAAAACAAAATAAATAGAGTCAACAGTACAACATACAGAGTTGTCGATACGAGAATTAGCTCACGAGGTTGAGCAATATTAATTGAAAGAATTGTGAATGAATATTAGGCCACCTCGAATGGTGTGAGCTGCATGTGGGAAGACCCGCACATACAATTTTTAAAAATCCTATAAAACCAATATGGAACACGCCCTTCAATTTTGATTTTCTCGTAGGGTTAAAACGACCCAACTTCAAACCTCAAATAACAATTGAGTAATTTTTATTATTTCCTCATATTATTCTAATTAGCATGTAACCTGTGCATTTACACGAATAATGATATAAAAAACTGTGATTTTTTGTTTGATTTAATCGTTTTAAATTTATGGGCGGGTAAATCCACAATCTGACTCAAATATCCATTTACTCTCACATATATATCCAAATTAGCCAAAGTTCTTGACCCGACAATCCGGACACTTTGAAAATTAAGCATCATTATATATATATATATATATATATATATATATATATATATATATATTTAAAAGTTGAGCTTATATTGTTAAAATGTCTCGCGTTAATCAAATTTTGTGTTATATTTAAAATATAAAATCTTATTAGCCTAGTTGGTTAAAGTGTTATACTTGTTTTTGTTAAGTTGCAAATTCGAAACATACATATAGTATTTTTTATTTTATTTTTAACCGTTTTAAATTTATAAGTGGGTCAACCCACAATCCGACACAAGTATCTATTTACTCTCACATATATATTCAAATTAACCACAACTTTCGACCCGGCAATCCGGACACTTTAAAAATTAAGCATCATTATATATATATATATATATATATATATATATATATATTAGTTAGTTAAAAAGTTGAACTTATATTGTTAAAATGACCCGCGTTTATCAAATTTGGTGTTAAATTTAAAATATAAAATCTTATTAGCCTAGTTGGTTAAAGCGTTGTACTTGTTTGCTATGTTGCAAATTCAAAACATACATATAGTATTTTTAATTTTATTTTTAGCCGTTTTAAGTTTATGGACGAGTCGACTCACAATCCAAACCAAATATCTATTTACTCTCATATATATATTCAAATTAACCATAGCTCTCGATCCGACAATTCGGACACTTTAAAAATTAAGCACCATTATATATATATATATATATATATAATGAAAATATATTAATGTTTAAATATAAATACTTAATTATGAAATAATTATGAAATGACATTAAACTAGGATTCGAGTAAATGTTTAAAATAATCAATATGACTAAATTATGTTTATTCAATTTGTAATGAATACAAAAAAAAATATTGATTAATATATATTAGATTTAGATTAGATTGTATACGGTTAGAATAATTCAATTTAAGTTTTATTTCATCTCAATACTTAATATCATAGTTTTGAAACTTGACCGGTTATTAACTCGGAGTTACTAGTTCAACTAGTGGGTCAACTAGTTAAACTAATGAGTTTCATATAATAATAAAATAATGTAAAATAAAAAAAAAAATTATCAAATTGAGATTGTACACTAGAATTTGTATACTTGAAGAATTTGGTGTTATATCTATTGGTATTTCTCTAACAAAATTCATGATCAAACTATGCATAAAAAGATAATTCAGAGATCTAATAATTATTGTATGATGTATGAACCTCAAAATAATATCAAACTATTGTTATCAATTATACAAAATATGATTATCAATATAAGCCAAATTTTGACAAGAAAATGATGACAATAAATTAAAAGAAGTTGAAATAAAAGAGACTTAACTCGATTTTACGAAGAACAATGCTTCAAATCAAACTACAATATCCAATTTTTGGATAACTATAATTTTTTCTATAGAAGAAACTAGATTTAAATTATGACTTACAATGCCACCTTATATTGTTTTTTAGTCTAGTAAAAGTGAAATCACTAGTTCAGGTAGGAAGTGGCGTTTGAGGCGAATAAAAAAGTTTGTCAATCTCAATGTTTAGAACTAGAAATCGGTAATCTACCCATATAGAACTAGAAATCGATAATCTACCCACATGGAACTAGAAATAGTTAAACACAATGAGAATAAAAAACAAGTAGAGAGGAACTAAAAGAATGATAAATGAGGGGAAAAAAGTGATTTAAAAAAAAATGATAAACCCGATGAGTTAACCTGGACTGCCGGATTTCCGATCCAACCAGCTGGTTGGCCAGGTTTAACTGGTTTGATTGTATATCCAATTTTTTCATCAACCCAGCCTGATTTGATGACGGTTCACCGGTCCGACTGACCCGGGTTTCGAACTATGCTAAATATTTTTATTTTATTTTTGTTTTATTATTCTTTTATAAACTATTTAATTTTAAAAAGAAAAGAATAGTACTAATTTTTTTCTTTTTAATAATAAGTTTTTTATAAATATATTTTTTATATATAATAATATTTAGATGTCCAGGAGCAATTATTTTATTTATTTTTGTTAAAAACTTCTCTAATTTATTAATGCAATAAACTCAAGTATGTTTTTAAATCAAACTTTTTATTTGATTAAATAAAAATTTGATGACTATTTAAAAAAATAATTAAAAAATATTTTTATTTGAAAGTTTTAAATAATTTTAACCCTAAACTCTAAATTCATATATATATATATATATATATAATTTAAAATAAATTCAATTCAAATATTTGTTAAATATTTATTATTTAGGCCTAATATAGGGTAGGAATATAAAATCTAAAATAAAAACAAAACAATAAAAAATGTCAACCCGACCATTGTTTGATCGACACCTGGCACAAGATCACCCATTCGCCCTTCTCTGTCCAACTAATCACGCCATTAATAATATAATCTTCTGGTTTCGTAAGCAATATTATTCTTTTATGGGACACGTGGCAGATTATTATTGAGGTAAGTAGAAAATAAGTGGAGTTAGTTAATTAATCATTGGTTGGGTGGCCTCTCATCTGTCGGATGGCCGGTGATTGTGGCGTCATTTTTTTTATTCTCCTAAACTATTTATTTAAATAACTATGTTTAAATTGAAGTTATATATATATATATATATTTTTTTTTTCTTAATAGGATTAATATATAATGAAAAATATTTTAAATGATAAATGTAGATATAAATATACAAATATTTTAAGTTATTTAGATCTAATTTGTTTTTGTATTATTTGAGTTATTTTAAAAATTTTAAGTTTTAGAAAAACATTATTATCATTTTAATTATCAAATTATTCTTACTTTTTTAATTTAAATTTTAAATATTAAAACTATATGATAATAATTTATATTAAACAAATTTCAAATAACAAATTTTTTTTTTATCAAATAATATTATTTTAGATAAAACTCAAGTGCATGTTATGATTGTGAATATTATACTAGTTCTTTTTAAATAAAAAATAAAATAAAATATTTTAGATAAAACCCAATTTGAATCGAGCTCTTAACAATTATTTTAATAATTCAATTCTTACAAATATATATATATATATCTAAGAATTTTTAGTTAAGTTGATTTTTAAAGATAAATGATAATTAAATAATGATTAAATGTGTTGTGTTTTAACGTTACAAAATTTCTTTATTCATTAATTAAATAATATAATGTTTAAGTCTTTAAAAGATAAGGAACTAGCTATATATAACAATATCCTAATTCCTGATTAATTAAAAATAGTAAAGAAAATTGATGAATGAGAGATGAATTTTGAAGGTCGGTGAAGGTGATGTAAGATATTGTTTGTCACATATTGGTTCATTAGGGAGTATTTAAATTTATAATGTTAAATATATATACTAGAGAAAGAAACAGTTAATAAATTACAAAATGACGCATTAATTTACACAGATTATAATTCTAGAGTAAAAGAAATAGTCTACCCCTAAAATAAAAGGTGTATAATCAAATAAAACCCCCCCAAAAAGACATATCTAATATTTATTATAACAATTTAATAATAATAATATAATAACATTTCTTTGTTAATTTAATCTAACCATTTCCTTTCCCAAAAAACTATATTATTTGTAAATATAAGTTGATTATTCAAATAACAACAATAGACCAAACAAGGTCTCGATGAAGTAAATAATCATTATAAATTAAAATTTATTTACTAACAGGATATTGAATCGCATATTATTGATTAATTATAACTATTATTGACAATTTGATGAAATAGAGTGAAAACGAATCCAAAAATAAAGTTGCGAATGAATTTAAAAAAAGTATAATTGATTTAAAGAAAAATAAGATAATCATGGTTAAAATAAATACATGTACATGAATTTTTGAAAAAAAGTTAGGGTCATATGACCTTCATGCCAAATTTTCTTTGATGGGCTGAAACAATCTAAACCCTAATATAGATCTGACAGAATGGATTTCATACAAAAAAAAAAAAAAAACAGATGAAGTTTCATTTATGATAGTAGAATGTAATTATCATTCAACTAGCATTTAGCCCGTGCATTTGCACGAGTAATAATATAAAAAACCGTGAAAAAAATTACGGATAACATTTTTAATTTTATTTTTAACCGTTTTAAATTTATGGGTGGGTCAACACATAATCCGACCCAAGTATCCATTTACTCAACATCATTATATATTAGTTAGTTAAAAAGTTGAACTTATATTAATGTTAAAAAGTCTCGCGTTTATCAAATTTGGTGTTGAATTTAAAATATAAAGTCTTTGTAGCCTAGTTGGTTAAAGAGTTGTACTTGTTTTGTTAGGTTGCAAGTTCGAAACATATCTCTAGCATTTTTAATTTTATTTTTAACCGTTTTAAATTTAAAAACGGGTAAACCCACAATCCGACCCAAGTATCCAAATTAACCACAGCTCTCGACCCGGCAATCCGGACACTTTAAAAATTAAGCATCATTATATATATATAGATTAGTTAGTTAAAAAGTTGAACTTATATTAATGTTAAAACGTCTCGCGTTTATCAAATTTGGTGTTGAATTTAAAATATAAAGTCTTTGTAGCCTAGTTGGTTAAAGAGTTGTACTTGTTTTGTTAGGTTGCAAGTTCGAAACATACCTCTAGCATTTTTAATTTTATTTTTAACCGTTTTAAATTTAAAAACAGGTAAACCCACAATCCGACCCAAGTATCCAAATTAACCACAGCTCTCGACCCGGCAATCCGGACACTTTAAAAATTAAGCATCATTATATATATATATATATATAGATTAGTTAGGTAAAAAGTTGAACTTATATTAATGTTAAAACGTCCCGCGTTTATCAAATTTGGTGTTGAATTTAAAATATAAAGTCTTTGTAGCCTAGTTGGTTAAAGAGTTGTACTTGTTTTGTTAGGTTGCAAGTTCGAAACATACCTCTAGCATTTTTAATTTTATTTTTAAACGTTTTAAATTTAAAAACGGGTAAACCCACAATCCGACCCAAATATCCAAATTAACCACAGCTCTCGACCCGGCAATCCGGACACTTTAAAAATTAAGCATCATTATATATATATAGATTAGTTAATTAAAAAGTTGAACTTATATTAATGTTAAAACGTCTCGCGTTTATCAAATTTGGTGTTGAATTTAAAATATAGAGTCTTTGTAGCCTAGTTGGTTAAAGAGTTGTACTTGTTTTGTTAGGTTGCAAGTTCGAAACATACCTCTAGCATTTTTAATTTTATTTTTAACCGTTTTAAATTTAAAAACGGGTAAACCCACAATCCGACCCAAGTATCCAAATTAACCACAGCTCTCGACCCGGCAATCCGGACACTTTAAAAATTAAGCATCATTATATATATATAGATTAGTTAGTTAAAAAGTTGAACTTATATTAATGTTAAAACGTCTCGCGTTTATCAAATTTGGTGTTGAATTTAAAATATAAAGTCTTTGTAGCCTAGTTGGTTAAAGAGTTGTACTTGTTTTGCTAGGTTGCAAGTTCGAAACATACCTCTAACATTTTTAATTTTATTTTTAACCGTTTTAAATTTAAAAACGGGTAAACCCACAATCCGACCCAAGTATCCAAATTAACCACAGCTCTCGACCCGGCAATCCGGACACTTTAAAAATTAAGCATCATTATATATATATAGATTAGTTAGGTAAAAAGTTGAACTTATATTAATGTTAAAACGTCCCGCGTTTATCAAATTTGGTGTTGAATTTAAAATATAAAGTCTTTGTAGCCTAGTTGGTTAAAGAGTTGTACTTGTTTTGTTAGGTTGCAAGTTCGAAACATACCTCTAGCATTTTTAATTTTATTTTTAACCGTTTTAAATTTAAAAACGGGTAAACCCACAATCCGACCCAAGTATCCAAATTAACCACAGCTCTCGACCCGGCAATCCGACACTTTAAAAATTAAGCATCATTATATATATATAGATTAGTTAGTTAAAAAGTTGAACTTATATTAATGTTAAAACGTCTCGCGTTTATCAAATTTGGTGTTGAATTTAAAATATAATGTCTTTGTAGCCTAGTTGGTTAAAGAGTTGTACTTGTTTTGTTAGGTTGCAAGTTCGAAACATACCTCTAGCATTTTTAATTTTATTTTTAACCGTTTTAAATTTAAAAACGGGTAAACCCACAATCCGACCCAAGTATCCAAATTAACCACAGCTCTCGACCCGGCAATCCGGACACTTTAAAAATTAAGCATCATTATATATATATAGATTAGTTAGTTAAAAAGTTGAACTTATATTAATGTTAAAACGTCTCGCGTTTATCAAATTTCGTGTTGAATTTAAAATATAAAGTCTTTGTAGCCTAGTTGGTTAAAGAGTTGTATTTGTTTTGTTAGGTTGCAAGTTCGAAACATACCTCTAGCATTTTTAATTTTATTTTTAACCGTTTTAAATTTAAAAACGGGTAAACCCACAATCCGACCCAAGTATCCAAATTAACCACAGCTCTCGACCCGGCAATCCGGACACTTTAAAAATTAAGCATCATTATATATATATAGATTAGTTAGGTAAAAAGTTGAACTTATATTAATGTTAAAACGTCCCGCGTTTATCAAATTTGGTGTTGAATTTAAAATATAAAGTCTTTGTAGCCTAGTTGGTTAAAGAGTTGTACTTGTTTTGTTAGGTTGCAAGTTCGAAACATACCTCTAGCATTTTTAATTTTATTTTTAACCGTTTTAAATTTAAAAACGGGTAAACACACAATCCGACCCAAGTATCCAAATTAACCACAGCTCTCGACCCGGCAATCCGGACACTTTAAAAATTAAGCATCATTATATATATATAGATTAGTTAGTTAAAAAGTTGAACTTATATTAATGTTAAAACGTCTCGCGTTTATCAAATTTGGTGTTGAATTTAAAATATAGAGTCTTTGTAGCCTAGTTGGTTAAAGAGTTGTACTTGTTTTGTTAGGTTGCAAGTTCGAAACATACCTCTAGCATTTTTAATTTTATTTTTAACCGTTTTAAATTTAAAAACGGGTAAACCCACAATCCGACCCAAGTATCCAAATTAACCACAGCTCTCGACCCGGCAATCCGGACACTTTAAAAATTAAGCATCATTATATATATATAGATTAGTTAGGTAAAAAGTTGAACTTATATTAATGTTAAAACGTCCCGCGTTTATCAAATTTCGTGTTGAATTTAAAATATAAAGTCTTTGTAGCCTAGTTGGTTAAAGAGTTGTACTTGTTTTGTTAGGTTGCAAGTTCGAAACATACCTCTAGCATTTTTAATTTTATTTTTAACCGTTTTAAATTTAAAAACGGGTAAACCCACAATCCGACCCAAGTATCCAAATTAACCACAGCTCTCGACCCGGCAATCCGGACACTTTAAAAATTAAGCATCATTATATATATATAGATTCCTAATTTATTTAGGTTTTCAAATTTTATTATTAATCATTCCAAATCATGTTAAATTTAGATAAATTCATGTGATACATCATTTATATTATATTCTATTCTTTTTTTAAATAAATAAAGTTATCTTCTTTTATATAATATATTAAAATTTTATATTATTACAAAAATATATATCTTAATTTTTTATAAATATAAGATGAATACATATATACAGAATGTTGGCCCAATTTGAAAATCACAACTAGATATGGGTTTGAAATAAAAAATATATTTTAAATTTATTTAAGAACTATTATTTTTCTTAAATATTTTAGTAGGATACTGATTTAAATTAAATAATATTCTTTAAAATAATATTTAATTATATATATATTAATAAATTTAATAACATTGGATCATTAACTTAGTTTCACTCCAAATTCAAATATTTCTAAATTTAATTATGTATATATATTATATATTTATTTTTGTATTTGTAATGCACCTATCAATAAAAAAAAACCATAAAGCAACCATTTGAATAAAAAAGTTGTATTATTTTGTTATGAGTGCAATAATGTGTTACAAAGTACACAAAATTCTCAACTGCAAAACTTTAAAAAACTCACATGACTCAAAATAAAACTAGCTTGTAGTATAGTATAGGGCAGCACCGTCCAATAAATCTTGGCCACAAATATTCTCTAATTTATACAATTAGCCTTGTTTGTTTAAGTTTTTTTTTTTTTTTATAAAAATCTCAATGTAATCAAATTTTATTTTATCTATTTTATTATCAATCATATTTGTTAATCAAAATATTAAAACTCTTTATTTATAAATCATTTTATTAGAATAACATCCACAACTATTCATTTCACTTTTTATGTAAACGCTGAAAATGAAAATCGAATAACTCATTCTATATTAATATTTTAAAATCATTTCAAAAATACTTTCTTAAAATCAATCCCCAACTAAATGTTTTACAATAATTCAAAATCTATAACTTACAACAATTATTATTTTTTAAGAAACTTGTGGTAGCAAAATTTCGTTTCACTTTATAAATAAATATTCTTTCAATGACAACTCATTTAAACTCTTTACTCCAGATAAGAGCATGTGACAAAAATGAAATAATTCTAGTGAGTTCTATTAATATTGAAATGATTAAAAAAACAAAAATAGCAAAATAGCTCAAGAATAGAAGAGTGGGTAAGGAAAATATTATAAATAGAAACATTTATGATTCATTGATTCTCACTCAACCCATAACCATTCATCATTCTCTCTTCCTCGTAGAAAAAACAACTAGAGATGGGTAAAGACGTTGAAGTTGGAGATCAATTCAGCGCCAAGGACTACCAAGACCCACCGCCGGCACCCCTGTTTGACCTGGAGGAGCTAACAAAATGGTCATTATACAGAGCCACCATCGCAGAATTTGTAGCCACTCTGCTTTTCCTCTACATCACTGTCCTCACCGTCATCGGCTACAAAAGCCAATCCGAAACCGACCAATGCGGCGGCGTCGGCATCCTCGGCATTGCCTGGGCTTTCGGCGGCATGATTTTCGTCCTCGTTTACTGCACCGCCGGCATCTCCGGTCAGTCACATTTCATTTCAAAACTATATATGTCTCCTTAAGATTGTCTAAAACTAATTAAATACAATTTTACAGGTGGGCACATAAACCCAGCAGTCACATTCGGTCTATTCTTGGCTCGTAAGGTGTCCTTGATCAGAGCCGTACTGTACATAGTGGCTCAATGCTTGGGAGCCATTTGCGGTTGTGGCTTGGTCAAGGCCTTTCAGAAGGCTCACTATGTCAAATACGGCGGCGGCGCCAACGGACTTTCCACCGGCTACAGCACCGGCACCGGACTTGGAGCCGAAATTATTGGGACTTTCGTCCTTGTTTACACTGTTTTCTCTGCAACCGACCCCAAGAGAAACGCGCGTGACTCACACGTTCCGGTTCTGGCGCCGCTTCCTATTGGATTCGCCGTCTTTATGGTTCACTTGGCGACGATCCCAATAACCGGCACCGGAATCAACCCTGCTCGGAGTTTTGGGGCAGCCGTGATTTATGGAAAAGACAAAGCTTGGGATGACCAATGGATCTTCTGGGTCGGACCATTCATCGGAGCGGCCATAGCTGCCTTTTATCACCAGATTGTTCTTAGGGCAGCAGCTATTAAATCATTGGGATCATTCAAAAGCTGATCGATCTTCTTCATGCTTACAAAATTGTGTCTATGGGGAGTTTAATGTCGGTTGCTTTCAATAATTGTATGTAAATTTTCTACAAGGGTAAAATCAAGTTGTCTGGTGGGGAAGATGGGTTATTTTTTTCTTTCTTTCAATAATGTACTCAAATTGTTTATAATTAATTTCCAATGTTAGTTATTGATTTCAATATTATTTTATCTTTTCTGTATAAAAAAAAAAAAGTCCATAATTGAAAATAAACATGAAAATTATAAATTGATTGATGGCCTTAGGCTATTAGACAAGGTTTCATTATATATTATTCACATAAATCCATATTAATTTTTAGTCATTACAAAATTATCTTGTTTAATGTTTATACATTTTTAATATTTAAAAAAAAGGTCAATGATTTTTTCAATATTAGATATGTTTGATATAAATAGCAGTAAGACACAAATTAAAATCAAATTAAAATTGGACACTTTGGGGACACTTGGAGGGCTTTAGATAATTTAGAACAAAAATTTGACAATATGACCAAAAGATGCATTTATTTGCATTCGTGGTCACCGCATAATTTTTAGAAAAATGATATAAAGCGCGACTTGGGACAACGAATGCCCCAGCTATGCCTACATGGGACAGGGTGAAATTAAAAAAAAATAATTTATCTCTCTTTCTCTCTCACTCATTAATTAATTTATCTCTCTCATCTATAACTAATTAATTTATTTAAACACTAAATTATAAACCTTAAATTATAAACCCTAAATCTTAAACCGGGTTTAAGGTTTAAGGTTTAATATTTAGGATTTAGGGTTTAAAGTTTGGGGTTTAGGATTTAGAGTTTAGGGTTTAGGTTTATGTTTATTTAAACATATTATTAAAATTGTTGAGTTATTTTACCCGGTTAAACAAGAGATAATAAATATCAAAGAAATGAGTAAAATAATAATTGTGAGAATATGGATAAATTAATTTGTAGAGATAGTGAGAGAAATTATTTAATAAGAGGAGAGAAAAATTAATTAATAAGAGGAGAGAGAATATTCTACTTGTGATGAAGCGTTGTGATAAAACGTGTATTAATTATTATTATATTTTTATTTATTAAATCTACATGTCGCCACGTAGACCATCGCTCCCCCAGTCGCTGCCTCCCAGTAGAGATATATGTATCATTCCTCTAATTTTTATTGCCTTGGTGATTACTTAATTTTTTTTGACGAAAATACCCTCATCGCGTAACGCGAAAGGCATTCGCGTTTCGCGAAGTGAAAAAGTTCTTTATATAAATACTCAATTTTTTTATTTCGTTATTTTCCTTTCTCTCTCTTCTCTCTACTCCTCGTTCTCTCTTAGACGGCGACGACGGTGAAACTCTAAACGAACACATCGTACATATCGATACCAAAACTCGTTCTAATATCATGTGTTCATCTTATTGTTCATCATACAGATCGATTTATGTTTTTATTTCCAATATTTTTCATCTTCAAATCCTAAACCATGAGGTTGTTCATATTGTTCATATTTTGTTCATCTTATTCTTCATATTGGTTTTCATATTGGTTGTTCATCTTGTCGATGATGATATTTGCAGATAATCTGTTCCGTTTTAGGGAAGATTCATGGTCACGATGAGTTCTGTTTCAGGGAAGATTCACGTTTCGCTAAGGACTTCACGTTTTGCGAAGGATTTCACGTTTTGCTAAGGGTCAAGATTTTGTATTTTTTATAGTTAATCATGACTTCATTTGAGAAGATATCAACATCACTTATGGTTTTGAAGAGAATCTGTTTTAGCAAAATAAACCTCAATAATTTTTACATTAAAACATTTAGATTCTTCAGAAAAGGCTTTTGAAAAGCGATCATTGAGCTTTAGGTAAGAGAAGATAATTTAAATCGATTTGTAAGATGGACATACGAATCGATTTCAAACCATCTTCTCTTGCCTGAAGCTCAATGATCACTTCTTCAAAGACATTTTCTGAAGAATCTAAATGTTTTTATGTAAGATTAATAAGATTTATTTTGCTAACATAGATTATCTTCAAACCCATGACTTTGTTGTTGATACCTTATCAAACGAGATAGATTACGTATAAATAATTAAAAAAAATTGTACTTAATGTTTCGCTAAGGGACTTCACGTATCGCTATGGGACTTTACGTTTCGCTAAGGGACTTCACGTTTTGCTAAGGGACTTCACGTTTCGTTAAGGGACTTCACGTTTCGCTAAGGGAGTTCATGTTTCGCTAAGGAAGTCGAAGAGGCGCGCGTTTCTGCACGCGCTATACTCTATTTATAATTCTTTTTTGCGCGTGATGAACATTTTATTTCTTCACTCCGTCCCGAAGACCTCATCTCTCTCTAGTCTCTGCTTAACTTCACTGCTCACTGCCTCGACGATTCTTTCTGCTCGTCCTCTCGTCCGTTATTAATCAGGTTTGTTTAGTTTTTGGTTTAAACCGTCTTATGTTAAAGTTTTTGGTTTTGAAATTTTTTTTTTTTTATTCTTATTTTAAGTTAAGAAAAACAAAATTAAAGAGAAAAATATAATATACCCCTATTTTGATACATACAAAATTGGGTATCCGGTATTCCGGTTATCTGGGAATCTGGGATGGAGATTTAATATGAGATACTTTAATTAGAAACAAGATCGAAAATGAATAACTTTCCTAAACAAATAACCTCCCGATAACTATTAAAAATAAAAACTAATACAGTATTATATTCCTTATCTCATAACTAATTGAAATGATTATCTATAAGAAAACAATAAAAATAAAATGATTATTCTTTCGCTGGAGCTGATCATTGATTGGGTTCGGTCATGAGGTGGCTCCTCTGCCCTGTTGGACGGACGGTGAGTGTCATTATCTCTTTAATTATTTATGTTTCTTTATTTCTTCCATTTTAATATTTCGGATATTTAGTATAAAACAAAATTGATCATATATTAGTTTTTAATATGATAAATCAAATTAAAATTTATTATATATATATATAAATATATATATATATATATTAGAATATATTATATAAAATAAAGTTTTTTAAAGTAGATATCTATCCTTTCCCGTTTCCACCTCACCTTTTGTCTTGACAATATTGATGAATGAAGATAATGTTTTAGGACGGTGTAGATGATGTGACATGTCATCTGATTTTCAAGTATTTTTAAAATAAAAGAAACACAATTAAATATAAATAATTTTGATATATTTTAAGCCTTTTAATGAGCATTAAAATTGTACAAATTATTAATTTTATATAAGGTTTGATTATGATAAACATTTATTCTATAGATATTGATGATGAGCCCACATCCAAAATTCATATTGTCACCGCTCCATATTGGAAGTTTATTTTCTGTTATACAAAAATATTAGTGTAACTTTCATTCATTCACGGATGATACATGAAGTTACAATTTTTTAAGTAAACTCTCTCCATTTAAATTATATTTAATCTTATTCAGATAAATTACACGTAAATATAATTATAAGAAAGTAATAAAATAAATTAATGTGTTGGGATAAATATACATAAAAATCCACATGAGGTCCTGTTTCTTCATCTATTTCTTCTTACAGAGAGCGCAAAGGTAATAATAAAAAAATGGGAGGAATGTCAATTTTATTTATAAAGCTGGATAGAGATGTCAAATTTGTTTATTAAGTTGTAAAATTTTATTTATGTATATAAACTTGTCAAAAATGTCAAATTTTTTAAATTTAACAGATTTCTCTATCGACGTTAAAATGTAGTCCTGCTGTCAATGACATGTCATATCCACAAATTACTTTTATATATATTATTTTTATAATCAAAATTTCCAATTCAAACGGATCCTTGTATCACTTGACCTTATCCCAACTAACCGAATGAGGAATTAGGTGATCTTGTTTATCATAATAAAGTTTTTCTCTCAAAATGGTGTATTAGATTTGTATTTGAACTGGATAATCATTAGGTATCGTTGATTATAAGTAAATATGGTTTGAATTTTAGACTATGGATGGTTCACCAAAAATTCTAAAATCGCTCTACGAGCTGTAGCATTTGGAGTGGAATATATATATATATTCTTATGAAATAGTTGTTGTGAGCATTCCAGATTCACTATTGGGGATGGAGTCTCAATGAGTAGTTGGGATGATGTCTAGTGTGAGGCTAAGTGTATCGTCGTGTCATGATGTTTTCTAAGCTCAACTCCATTGTCATTTGCAGGAATATCATTGTTATGGATGCGTTTGATCATTGGATTAACGGTTTGCTAGTCGCATTAAATATAAAAGGAGGTTGAACACTACGAATAATTCTTTCTCCATCACATATTATAATTGTAATCATCAAATTACTCATTTAATCATTTAATATATTAAAATATCTCTAATTTATTTTAATAAAGTTTTAATAAAAAAATATTATAATAATTTAACGGATTAAATTTCTTTACTTATTGTTTATTTGTTATTATTTTTGTGAGTAGATGTTTTCTTTTTATTTTATGTAATTATTTATGATTTTGTTTTTCAATTGAATTTTTGGTATCGATTGTTTATGTATGTTGGCGTTGTTATTGTTGCTGAAATGTCAGGGTGGTTGCCAATTATTTTTATTTTACAAACTCACAAGCTTGTTGTTAACCTAAGTATGTTTGTATATGTTTGGACTTTAATGTATATTGATCCAACACATTTATTTTATTTCTTATAATTATATTTACTTATAATTTAGCTGAATAAGATTAAATATAATTTAAATGGAGAGAGTTCACTTTAAATAAATTAAATATTTAAGGTTTAATTTTTTTTATTAATAACATTTTAAATTAAAATTATGGTATGATACATACACATTATTATTATTGTAACAATAAAATAATAAATTATAGTAATATAAGGATAAGCTATAAATAAAAAATAAAATGATCAATAACAATATTGTCGTTTCATATATCATCAGCGAATAAATAAAAGTTACAATAATATTTTGGATAAACTTCTATAATGGGGCGGTGGCAATATAAATTTTGGATGTGGGCTCATAATCTAATATCTACAGAATAAATGATTGTCTGGCCATTTTATAAATGAGCATAATCAAACCTTATATAAAATTAATAATTTATACAAATTTAATGTTCATTAAAGGCTTAGAATATATCAAAATTATTTATATTTAATTGTATTTTTTATTTTAATAATAGTTGAAAATCAGATGACATGTCACATCACCTACACCGTCCTAAAACATTATCTTTCATTCATTAATATTGCCAAGACAAAAGGGGAGGTGGAGACTAGAGAGGAATGAGGATAAATATTTACTTTTAAAAAATAAAAACTTTATTTATATAATATAATTCTAATATATATATATATAATAAATTTTAATTTGACTTGTCATTTTAAAAACTGATATATGATCAATTTTTGTCTTATACTAAATATGCTGAAATATTAAAATGGAAGAAATAAAGAAACATAAATAATTTAAGAGATAATGACACTCACCGTCCATCCAACAGGGCAGAGGAGCCACCCATGACTTAACCCAATCAATGATCAGCTTCAGCGAAAGAATAATCATTTTATTTTCATTGTTTTCTTATAAGAAATATAATACTGTATTAGTTTTTATTTTTAAATTAGCTAGGTTATTTGTTTAGGAATCCGTCTGAGTAATATTGTATACACACTATACCAAATTTCAATATAGTTATTCATTTTCAATCTTTTCCAACTAGTACCTCGTATTAAATCTCCATCCCAGATATATGATATTTTTCTCCTGAATTTTGTTTTTCTCAATTTAAATTAAGAATAAAAAACAAGATTGAAAGAAGGTTAAGCTTTCTGAATATTGTTTAGGATTATAGTAAGATTTGGGTTTGAATTTAAATCTGGTACAGACCAATACTTTATCAATTATAATAATTAGTTATTTAATTTTTTTTTATTTAGACTAAATTGGTGGAGATAAGAAATATATTTTTCTCCCAAATTATAGATCTTTAATTTATGGCTTTATTATCCTTGTTCTCATATTTATCAAACTTCTTTTTCATGAATCCACTCTTAAATCATCTTATCTTATGCAAAAATAATTTTCTCTCTTCTATGGACCTCCACTGTTTTATCAATCGATAGTATTTGCTACTATTGCATGTATATTGATCATTTCACTCGAACCCAGTACCATCACCCAAACTCTTCGCAACCCTGATTGGCGCTCATCTATCCAAGCTGAGTTTGACGCCTTATACCGCAACAACACTTGGGAACTTGTCAGTCGGTTCTCTACTCAAATTTGGTTTGCTGACAATGAGTTTTTCGAATCAAACAACACTTAGATGGCTTGATTGATTGGTACAATGCTCAACTAGTCTCCAAAGATTTTCACCAACGCCCTAGTTGGGAGTACACAAAGACATTCAGCCCGGTTGTTAAACCAGTCACCATTCGCATTGTCCTCACACTTGTAGTTCATCAAGGATGGTCCATTCGCCAACTTGATGTAAACAATGACTTTCTTCAAGAGACACTCAAAGATGTATTTATGCTCCAGCCCCTAGTTTTATCAACAAAAGTTTCCTAATCATGTTTGCCACCTCAAAAGGCAATTTATGGCCTAAAGCAAGTCCATCGCGCTGGTATACGGAGCTTTGCACGTTTCTCCGTTCTCTTGGTTTTATAATACAACTGCAAATGCATTTCTCTTCATCTACTAAAAATTAGGTTTCACACTCTATTTATTAGTATATGTTATCATTGCCACTAGAAGTTCCTCTACAGAGTTGTCCAACCTTATGTCCGCCCTTGCTGCTCGGTTTTCGTTGAAGGATCTTGAATGTCTTACATATTTCTTGGTCGTTGAAGTAATTCCTTTTGCCACATGACTCTATCTTTCGCAAAGGAAATACATCACTAATCTACCCCATAAATCAGGCATGCCTAACACCAAATCAACATTCACTCCATTGTCTGCCAATGCTCAGTTACTCAAAGATTCCGGTGATCTCCTACATTTCTCAACTGAGTATCGTACACTTGTGGAAAGTCTTCAATACTTAAGTATTACTCGTCCAGAAATTGCCTTCAACACCAATAAACTTACGCAGTTCATGTACCACCCTAGAATGGCATATTGGTCTTCCCTTAAACGGGTGCTTCATTATTTGACGGGCTTTTGCGACAAAGGCATCTTCATCTTGGCAATTGCTCTACTAACCCTTCATTCTTACTCATATGTAGATTGAGCGGGTGATAATGATGATTATATCTCCACCACTAGTTACTTGTTGTATCTCGGTAGCACTCAGATCTCTTGGAGCTTTCGGAAACAACGCTATGTTGCTCGTTCCTCGACCGAAGCATAATACAAAGCCTTAGTTGACACAACTAGTGAGCTTTTATGGGTTCTATCATTGTTCACTAAACTTGATCACCTTCCCACAACCAATCCGGTTATCTATTGTGACAATCTTGGTACCACATATCTCAATGTTAATCCTGTTTTCCACTCTCGAATGAAACATATAGCCTTAGCTATCATTTTGTTTGTGAAAATGTTAAAAAATACAAGTTTCGGGTATCTTTTGTGTCTATTGATGATCAGTTTGCTGATATACTCACAAAGTCACTACTTTGGCCTCGGTTTGACTCCTTGCGAGAGGATATCAATTATAATAACTAGTTATTTGATTTCCTTTTATTTAGGCTAAATTGTTGGAGTTATAAAACATAATTTTTTTTCTCAAATTCTAGATCCTTAATGTATGACCTTATTCTCATTCTTCCCATATTTATCAAACGTCTATAAATAGGAACATGTAGATGTTGTAACAAATATATAAAATTCATTCTAAATATTTTTTCCTACATACTTATCTTCGAACCCGAATCCTATATATATTTCATTTGTACTACCTATCTTCAACTTTAAACCCGGTTTAAATTATTATTCATCTCCAACTCCGTCCGAAAAATATCTACGGGTATCATATTTTTAGGATTCTATTGTCATCCCTAAGGTCATATTTAACCACAAATATTTTTTTTTCTCAATGAACAACTCTCCTTACTAATATTATGACCTAATATATTTTCACACATTTTTTATCCTTGGTCAAACCAACCAACAAAATCCCAATTGACCTCTCCATCTCGTGACCTCACACATTTAGACGCTTCTTATCCTTCAACAAATCAACCACCAATCTCAATCGATCTCAAATATCGTGACCTCACACTTCAGTTAATCAATATCTCATTCACATATATTTTTAACTATCAATCACAATCAACCTCTAATCTCGTGATCTTATGATCCTTTGTTACCAGTCTCTTATCCTTCAACAAACCAACTACCAATCTCAATCTTACCGGCCTCTTATCCCTTGGAAAACTAGCCACTAATCTCATCGACCTCTCATATCGTGAACTCATACTTTCACATAATTCTAATCATTTGACAAATCAACTACCAATCACTATTGATCTCTAATATCGTGACCTCACACTTCGGTCAATTAACATCTCATTCACATATTTTTTTACTATTAATTACAATCGACCTCTAATATCGTGACATTACAATCCTTTGTTACCGACATCTTATCCTTCAATAAACCAACTGCCAATCTCAATCTTACTACCCTCTTATCCCTTGTCAAACTAGCCATTAATCCCATCGACCTCTCATCTCGTGACATCATACTTCCACATGCTTCTAATTCCTCGACAAACCAATTACCAATCACAATTGACCTATAATTTTGTGACCTTATGATCCCTTGTTACCGGTTTTTTATCCTTCGGCAAATCAACTACCAATTTCAATAGACCTTTAATCACGTGACCTCATTACTATCATATGCATTTTATCTCTCGCCAAACCAACCACTAAGAAAACTTACCACCAATCTCAATCACACTTTCACATGCCTCTCTTATCTCTCGGTAAACCAACCATCGACATAAATTTACCTCTTGTCCCTCAGCAAACAAACCACCAATTTCAATATTACCGGCCTCTTATTCATCGGTATACCAATTATCGATCTCAATTAACCTTTTATCTCGTAACCTCACACTTTCACACTTACATGGCTCTGATCCCTTGGCAAACCAACCACCAATCCTAATCGACCTTTAATCTCGTAACTTTATGATCCTTTGTTACCGACCTATTTATCCCTTGGAAAAACAACCACCATTCATAATGTTAGCGACCTTTTATCACTTGACAAACCAACTACAGATCTAAATCACACTTTCACACGCCTCTTATTCCTCAACAACCCAACGACACATCTCAATCACACTTTCACACGCTTTTTATCCCTTGATAAACCAACCACAATCTCAATTGACCTTTAATCCCGTCACCTTATGATCCTTTATTACCAGTCTTTTATCTCTTAGCAAACCACATCTCAATCATATTTTCAATAGTGTCTTATCCCTTGAAAAACGAACCATCAATCTCAATCACACTTTCATACGCCTCTCATCTCTCGGTAAACCAGTCGCTCATTTCAATCATATTTTCACACGACTCTTATCCATCGGCAAACCAACCACCAATATTAATCGTATTTTTAAATGCCTCTAATTCCTCGAAAAATGAACCACCAATCTTAATCACAATTTCACACGCCTCTTATCCATCAGTAAACCAACGACCAATACAATTGACCTATAATCTCGCGACCTAACAATCTTTTGTTATTGATCGATTATCTATCGTCAAACCACATCACAATCACATTTTCACACATCTTTTATCCATAAGAAAAAAACCACCAATCTCAATTGATATTTAATCTCGTGACTTCACACTTTGGTTAATCAAATATTTGATTCATATTTTTTAAACACTCTCATTTGTTAATGGCCTATTATTCTTCGGCAAACCACATCACAATCACACTTAGTTAAAGGATTTTACTTATTATTTTAGGTTGCAAATTCGAAACATGCATATAACATTTTTTTAACCGTTTCAAGTTTATGGGCGGATCAACCTACTATCCGACTCAAGTATTCATTTACTCTCAAATATATATATCTAAATTAACTACAATTCTTAACCCGATAAACCAAACAAATTCAAATTGAGCATTATTATTATTATTATTATTATATATATTAGTTAATTAAAAAGTTAAAATTATTATGAATATTACGTATTTATTTAATTTTGTGTTAAAATTAAAATATAAGATTATATTAGCTTAGTTGATGAGAGTGTTATATTTATTTTTATTAGGTTGCAACAACAAAATATACTTATAATATATACTTAATTAATATATATATATATATATATATATATATATATATATATATATATATATATATATATATATTAATTATGTTAACTTTTCAAAATTAAATTTTATTTTTATTAATTTTTTTTATTATTAATTTTTTTTATTATTAATTATTATTATTATTATTATTTTTTATTTTAAGTGGAGCCTAACTCAAATATGTTCTAAATTATCTAAATGTCCCGATTTTAATTTGTGTATTATTCCTATTTATATCAAACATATCTAATATTGAAAAAATCATTGACCTTTATTAAAAAAATAAAATTTGTAGACATTAAACAAGAGAATTTTGTAATGACTACAAATTAATATGGATTTATGTGAATAATATATATTGAAACCTTGTCCAAGGCCAATAATCAATTTATAATTTTCATGTTTATTTTCAACTATAGACTTTCTTACCAAAAAAAAAATATATATATATTTGAAATCAAGAACTAACATTGTAAATTAATTATAAACAATTTGAGTACATTATTGATGAAAGAAAGAAAAAAATAACCCATCTTCCCCACAAAACAACTTGATTTTACGGTAGTAAATTTACATACAATTATTGAAAACAACCGACATTAAACTCGCCATAGACACAATTTTGTAAGCATGAAGAAGATCAATCAGCTTTTGAATGATCCCAATGATTTAATAGCTGCTGCCCTAAGAACAATCTGGTGATAAAAGGCAGCTATGGCCGCTCCGATGAAGGGTCCGACCCAGAAGATCCATTGGTCATCCCAAGCTTTGTCTTTTCCATAAATCACGGCGGCCCCAAAACTCCGAGCAGGGTTGATTCCGGTGCCGGTTATTGGGATCGTCGCCAAGTGAACCATGAAGACGGCGAATCCAATAGGAAGCGGCGCCAGAACCGGAACGTGCGAGTCACGCGCGTTTCTCTTAGGGTCGGTTGCAGAGAAAACAGTGTAAACAAGGACGAAAGTCCCAATAATTTCTGCTCCAAGTCCGGTGCCGGTGCTGTAGCCGGTAGAAAGCCCGTTGGCGCCGCCGCCGTATTTGATATAGTGAGACTTCTGAAAGGCCTTGACCAAGCCACAACCGCAGATGGCTCCCAAACATTGAGCCACTATGTACAATACGGCTCTGATCAAGGACACCTTACGAGCCAAGAATAGACCGAATGTGACTGCTGGGTTTATGTGCCCACCTGTAAAATTGTATTTCATTAGTTTTAGACAATCTTAAAGAGACATGTATAGTTTTGAAATGAAATGTGACTGACCGGAGATGCCGGCGGTGCAGTAAACGAGGACGAAAATCATGCCGCCGAAAGCCCAGGCAATGCCGAGGATCCCGACGCCGCCGCATTGGTCGGCTTCGGATTGGCTTTTGTAGCCGATGACGGTGAGGACAGTGATGTAGAGGAAAAGCAGTGTGGCTACAAATTCGGCGATGGTGGCTCTGTATAATGACCATTTTGTTAGCTCCTCTAGGTCAAACAGGGGTGCCGGCGGTGGGTCTTGATAGTCCTTGGTGCTGAATTGATCTCCAACTTCAACGTCTTTACCCATCTCTAGTTTTTTCTATGAGGAAGAGAGAATGCTGTGAATGGTTATGGGTTGAGTGAGAATCAATTAATCATGAATGCTTACTATTTATAATATTTTATGTACCCACCCTTCTCTTCTAGAGCTATCTTTCTAAAGCATCTTCTATACATACATTTAAAATATAATAATGTAAGAATAAAAAATATGAAATATTGTGTTAAACATGGCTAATAAAATAATAAGAATTGAGAGCAAATGTTTTCGCATTTCTGGGAGAATGTATTAAGTATCAACATTTTATTTATATTTATTAACTCGTTAAAACGTCTCAATTTTATTTCAATTAACAGAATTATTTTAACGCCGTTAAAATTTTGTATAACTGTTATTTTTTATTCTTTTTTTAACTTCTTATTCTTTTATCAATTCATTATTCAAACAAGACATAAACAAACATTAATCATTTTCATATTCCAACCTCTTAACCCTTGTAACTTCATTCCTTCTTTCTTTTCATTTCTAAATTTGTATCTCTCACAACCAACTGAAGTCTTTCCCAATTATGATTCAGTCGAACATTAAACCATTATCGTTGTGACCGAGTTCTTTTCCAGTAAAACTCTAAACTTTTGTCGCTGTGACAGAAGCCTTCCCGGCCTAACCTAAAATCGTTGTTTTCGAATCCTCCCCCAACCGATTGGGAAAAAACATTGTCGGTTAATGAACTTTCTTAAATTTGATTGAATTGGAGCGGCACTTGTCGGACTACCGAATTGCTCAGCTTTTAATGAACGAGTTTGCGACTAAGAGGGTCCCAACTTTTGCCTTTTCTCATAGAGACACGGAGGGAATGTCTTCACTCTTTAAGGAGGATGGCGTATTGGTGAAAGGGGAGGCGATATGCGGTAGGAAGATGTATGATTGGACAATCGAGGATGACCGAATTCAAAGACATGTTCTGATCATTGAAATATAATTTGTTTTACGGTAAAAATAGTTTCAGATTAGTCATTGGAAGTGACCTAAATAAGCTCCCAAGAGGTGGAAGCCGAGTAGACATGTGTAAAACGACGATAAAGGATGGGGTGATTTGGGAGGCTACTGTAAAAGTTGGATGGGGAAATGATGGTAAAAGCAGATGACAGGGAAAGAGTTATTTGGTGTCAGTTATGATTTGTATGAATAGCAAAATAATTAAAACTGTGAAGATTAAGAAAAGGAATACGTCACGTGAATATAGATATGGTAAAATTTTAACATCCGTTACATATTTCTGTTAATTTGAATAAAATTGACACCTCTTACCAAGTTAATAGGTATAAATAAAATTTTGATACTTAATATATAAATTTGACACTTTGTCTCAACTTAATGCATAAAATTGACATTTTTCTCGTTCCATATCTTTTCATCATTGAAAAACTAATTAAATTCATATTTTTTCAAACTTATCATATTTCAAATATCCAAATGTTATTTTTGTTTGAAAATTGGTTAAAACCATTTCAATTAAATTCCAAAATTGGGAAGGTCAAAGAATTAAAACTAAACAAATTCTAGATATAATTAAAGGATGACAATTAAACGGCCATAAAGAACATGATTAGTAACAATTAAACATACAAGACACATACATATCTTACAAATTAGCAAAGATTACAAATTGTATCAAATCTTAACTATTCCAATCAAATTTTTTATTTTTATACCAACATATTGTCTTCTTCTTTTCTTTGTTCATTATTTTTACAGTGAAAAGGGATAAATTGTAGAGGTCGATAAATATTGTCTATTTTGATTTGACTTGAGACCACTTTTGTTTTTGTTTGGATATTCCTTTTTATGAATTTTAAGTTAGCAGTATTCTCATCTTCATTTAAAACTGTATAAATTAAAAAAAGGAATATAATAAATTTAGAACTACGATCAAGGTTTCTTTATTATTATTCACATATATTCATACTTTATCTTGTTTAACTGTAATTGCATTAATTTATAATTTTTTAAAAGGTCAATGACTTTTAGATATGTTTATATATAAAATTTATATTCTCCGTTGAAGTAATTGAGATGGAAAGAATACTAACATATAAAAGGTCAAAGAGTAGAAAGACAAATTAAAATCCTTACACATTTAAGGGGTTTAGATAATTTAGAATATATTTGAGTTAGGCTCCACTCAAAAAATAAAATAAATATTAAGAATACTTTTATTTTAATTTTTAGAAAGTTTACACAATTCAACTTAATTTAAGATATATATTTTAATTGAAAATAAAATATATAAAATATATATCTTAAATTAAGTTGAATTGTGTAAACTTTCTAAAAATTAAAATAAAAGTATTCTTAATATTTATTTTATTTTTTGAGTGGAGCCTAACTCAAATATATTCTAAATTATCTAAACCCCTTAAACATTTATTGTCTTAGGTAAAATTCTATGTCGATTAACTCTCTAATCAATGACAAATTTACGTTAGGGTTGAGAAGGCTCCAAATCAACATGAAAAATTAAAATAAATTTATTTTTTATATTAAAAATGTGAAATTTTTCTCTAACTTTTTTATTTTTTAAAATTTAATTCAATATTTATTTATCTGACGCTAAAAAATAGGCTATATATATATTCACATATGTCTATACGTTTCATTTATAATTTTTCAAATTATTTACAAGTCATTCCAAACAATTTTAAAGTTCAACTATTTCAATTTCTGGTCCGTTTCTAACCCTAATGGATTAGTTTAATAGTAATAATAAGACTTTTAAATAAAAATTACAATAATATATAATTTGAGCTCTCTTTTATGAGGCAAAATAGGTAAGGCTTTGAGCTGAGTTCAATTTGAATTTTATTGTTTATTTGAAAACTTCAAATAATGATTTGAAATTTTGAACTATAATTGTTATAGTATATAATTGCACAATTAATAATTATGGACATTTTGAGTGTTAGAATTTGTATCTCTCAAATTCGACCAGTTTGAAACAATCTATAAAAATGCAAAAAAAGAAAAACACAAGAAGACACAAATTTATAGTGGTTCACTCAAATTGAGCTACGTCCACTTCAGCCACCACCAGATTTCACTATGAAGAAGAAGAAAAAATACAGAATTTTTGCCTCACACTTTATCTCTCTAAAATTATGTCTCTTCACCATGTAAACCCTTAATAATCACATATTTATAGGGTAAACATTCAGGTAATAAACCTAAATAACTTTGGTCAGGCCCAAGCCCAAAACTAAAACCAAAAAGAAAACTCAATAAACTCTAATTAACAATGTAGAGTTTATTATAAGTGTATGCTCCATAACTCAACAATCTCCCACTTAGAGACTAACTTCATCATCTCTCGATCGGTACTGACTTTCCATTCAGTGTCTTAACAAAGAAGACCAACTAAAGTTGCACACAACTTCAGTTTCTCATTTGTCACAGTTTTCGTCAACATATCAGCTGGATTCTCACTCCCGAGAATCTTCTCAAGAGCTAATACTCCATCTTCTAAAGCTGATCAGATGAAATGATAACAAACCTATATATGCTTCGTCCTGCCATGACAAACAAGATTCTTTGCCAAATGAATGGTACTCTGACTGTCGCATCGCAACACACTTCCCTCGTAGTCTTGACCCAATTCTCGCAAAAAGGGTTGTAACCACATCATCTCCTTAGCAGCTTCCGTCACAGCAACATAATCTGCCTCACAACTAGAAAGAGCAACAATCTTTTTCAATTTTGAAACCCAACTGATTGTAGTACCTCCCAGAGTATAAATGTACCATGTTATGCTCTTCCTACTATCAACATCACCACCATTGTCAGCATCAACATATCCTTTCAAACCCATATTAGACTTTTGAAAACACAAAGTGAGACCCGTATTTCCTCTTAAGTATCGTAGTATCTACTTTACTGCTTCCCAATATTGTATACCCAGGTTGCTCATGAATCTGCTAACAACTCCCATTGCATGTGCAATGTCTGGTCTTGTACAAATAATTGCATACATAATACAACCAATGACAAAAGCATATAGAACAGTAGCCATGTAATTTTTCTCCTCCTCTGTTGAAGGCGACTGACCTTTAGATAGTCTGAAGTGACTAGCTAAGGGGGTAGTAACTAGTTTTGCATCATACAAGTTAAACCTGCTAAGAACTTTCTTCACATATTCTTCTTGTGAAAGCTTGAGAACTTCTTCATCCCTGAAAATTATCATCCCAAAGATTTGTTTTACAGCACCCAAATCCTTCATTGCAAACTTTTCAGAAATCTCTTTCTTGAGCTTGTTAATCTCATACAAGCTTGCTCCAACAATTAACATGTCATCAACGTAGAGGAGTAGAATAATGTACGATTTATCAAACCTCTTGATATAGCAGCAATGATCAGCTTCACACCTCAGAAAATTGTTACTTTTCATGAAGCTATCGAACTTCTGGTACCATTGCCTTGGAGCCTGTTTCAAACCATACAGACTCTTCTGAAGCTTACACACAAGCTCATCTTTTCCTTTTATTTTAAATCCTTCTGGTTGTCTCATATAAATCTCTTCATCTAAATCACCATAGAGAAAATCAGTTTTGACATCCATTTGTTGAAGATGAAGGTCTTCTTTCACAACCAAACTTAAAATAGTTCTGATTGTCATCAATTTAACTATTGGAGAGAAGATCTCATTGTATTCAATATCTTCTTTCTATTGAAATCATTTCACAACCAATCTTGCCTTGTACCTCATGCTTTTATCATGTTCTTCTTTAATCTTGAAGATCCATTTGTTGTGAAGTGCTTTCTTTCCCTTTGGTAGCTCAATGAGCTCCCAAGTCTGATTCAACATCAAAGAGTCCATCTCATCTTTCATAGCAGACTCCCACTTAATCGATTCATCAGATTGGATTGCTTCCTCATAACATTCAGGTTCACCTCTATCTGTCAACAAGATATATAGTTTAGAGATGGAGACCACCTCTCAACTAGTTTTCAATTCCTTGACGATCTTCTTAACTGTATAACCGGTGTTTGCTGATTTACCTCTGGGGCCACGTTCTCAACAATTTCATCTTCAACAACACATTATTTTTCTGTGATAGTCGACTGTACCATTCTCTTCCAACTTGAAATCACCATCTGATGTTTCCAACACAATCTTTGTAGAGAACTTGTTCATTGAAGATAACATTTCTGCTACGAATGATCTTTCGATTTTGATTGTCCCAGAAACGATAACCAAAATCGATATCACCATAACCAATGAAAAAACATTTATTAGACTTTGGATTAAGCTTGCTCCTATCACATTCATTAATATGAACATATGATAAACAACCAAACACTTTCAAATAAAAAAGGTTTACCTTTTTATTGTTCCAGGCTTCTTCAGGAATTCTGAATTCAAGAGGAACAGATGGTCCCCTGTTTATCAAGTAGGCAACAGTACTTATAGTTTCTGCCCAGAAGGTTTTAGGCAGCTTTGCATGCAATCTCATGCTTCTAGCACACTCGTTCAATGATCGATTCATTCGTTTAGCTACTCCATTCTCATGAGGCGTTCGGGGAATAGTCTTCACCATGTTGATCCCATTCATAGCACAATACTCTTTGAAATCTGAATTGATATATTCACCTCTGTTGTCGGATCTCAAGCACTTAACTTTTTGATTTGTTTCATTTTCAACCAAAGCCTTCCATTTCTTTAAAATAACAAATCCTTCAGACTTGTGCTTCATAAAATATACCCATACCTTTCTTGTCGAATCATCTATAAACGTCACGTAGTATTGTGATTCGCCACTAGAAGAAACAACTGCAAGTCCCCACACATCAGTGTGTACCAACTCTAGCCTTTCTTTCTTGAGCTCCTTCCGAATCTTAAAAAACTCACCCGTTTCTGTTTTCCAAGAATGCAGTTTTCACATAAATGATGATAGGATCGGCTTTATCAATAGAGACGGGGGTCTGGCTAATGATGAAGGCTTATGAAAAACGGTTTGATAGAAATCATGTTAGGGATTAATATCTCTTTCTATTCTACGCAAACTTGTGTAAACACTTGAAACAGATTCAAGGCGAAATTGTTTACTTAGGTTTGAAGCACAAGATAAAATATGAAAAGATGACAGAAAATGAAGAACACAACAGTTTGTTTATGGATGTTCGAAGAAACTCTCCTACGTCACCCCTTCTTCCAACCACCGGAAGGATTCACTATATGATGAGAATCAAATACAGTTTACACGCACTTAGCTCACTATTGAACAAAACACTTTCTGTTCAATTACAAGAAGATGAAGAATATCACTCAGCTAATGGTGTTTTGATTCTAGCTCTCTCCTCGATTCACACACAGTACAATAAAAAAGAAGCTTCACAAAATAACTTCAGTAAGCAAGATAATTGAGTAGTCTCTCTCTGCAAAATCAGAATGCTTGTTCGTAAGATTGGTTAAGGTTGATAAAGTCGCTGCTTCGTCCGTTGCTCTAAGGATTGATTAAATACTGAGCAGGAGCTAACGGTCGAATCTTCAAGAATGATACGTGGCGCTCTTCCATTGGAAAGCCTCCATTGTACACAGCAGGTTCTGAGCACAAGGATCGTGGCCGTACCGAACTGGTAGTGCGTCGAATATTCTATCAGGGATGTACCTGCAAAACGGGTAATGTGAGGAAAATTCTCTTACGTGGCATTCCTTGATTGGATACATATAGCTGTTGTACTAATCTTCACAGGAAAGTGGAGCAGAAGTAGGGTACAACTATAGCACATGGGTAGGAGAAATGCTAGATTCAAGCGTACTGCTTGAACATAGCATTAGACGTATTTCAGTTAGACGGATCAGTCTAATGAAATAAGTCAACTCCTTCTGATGAAAAACGTCTATTAGACCGCCTGGTCTAATATAATTAGACTCGCGTCTGATTTCAATAACCATTAGACGGGTACGTCTAACTCCACTGAGTTAGACTACCTCGTCTAATTCCGGTTCTACCTCAGACTAATCTGAAGGAGTTAGACCCATGTCTAACTTTCACTTAATTAGACAACCCGTCTAATTATAATAACCATTAGACCGGCACGTCTAACTCCACTGAGTTAGACTACCCCGTCTAATTCCAGTTCTACCTCAGACTAATCTGAAGGAGTTAGACCCACGTCTAACTTTCACTTAATTAGACAACCCGTCTAATTATAATAACCATTAGACCGGCACGTCTAACTTCACTGAGTTAGACTGCCCCGTCTAATTCTAGTTCTACTTCAGACTAATCTGAAGGAGTTAGACCCACGTCTAACTTTCACTTAATTAGACAACCCGTCTAATTATAACATAACCATTAGACCGGCACGTCTAACTCCACTGAGTTAGACTGCCCCGTCTAATTCCGGTTCTACCTCAGACTTGTCTGAAGGAGTTAGACTCACGTCTAACTTTCAATTAATTAGACAACCCGTCTAATTATAATAACCATGAGACTGGCACGTCTAACTCCACTGAGTTAGACTGCAACGTCTAATTCCGCGTATTCATTAGACTACCTGTCTAATTCTTTATGTCTATTAGACTTACACGTCTAACTCCGATGAGTTAGACTGTACGTCTAATTCTATTAGACTCACGTCTAATTCCGTGTATTCATGAGACTACCCGTCTAATTCTTTACATCTATTAGACTTACACGTCTAACTCTGATGAGTTAAACTGTACGTCTAATTCCGTGTATTCATTAGACCATCCGTCTAATTCTTTACATGTCTATTAGACTTACACGTTTAACTCCGATGAGTTAGACTGTACGTCTAATTCTATTAGACTCACGTCTAATTTCGTGTATTCATTAGACTACCCGTCTAAATCTTTACACGTCTATTAGTCTTACACGTCTAACTCCGGTGAGTTAGACTGTACGTCTAATTCTATTAGACTCACGTCTAATTCTATGTATTGGAGATCAAAATCGGTCTAATGACCCTCATTAGATCCAAGTCTAATAACATGTTGTCTTAATACACCTGTATCAAAACTCATAAATTATTTCATTATCAAAATATTAGTGGGTAAATTATTTCAACACTTAGTCAAAATAATTTGACCCAACAACTTCCCCCTTTTTGATGAAAAAATTGAAAACTTGCATACATATAACAAGACATGCATTCATCCCATAAATAAACAAACAACTTGTTCACTTACACCAATCATTCAAAAGAACCAGTATTCGAAAAACTTATCAAAAACCATGTTCAATAAAGTTAATCAGAGTAAAAGAAGAGAGATCATTGTTCTTCCATTTTTACTCGAGGATCGGTTGGACTCATTTCTTGCCCGGGAAGCATGTTCATGAAATGAGGATAGCCGCGACTGCCACGACCTCCTGCATTCGATCTTCCTCCACGCTCAGCAACACTGCCACGTCCACCTTGATCAACATTAGACAACCTACTCCGGCCGCCACCATTTCTACCACCGCGCTCGGAACCACTTCGACCACCACCTCTCTTGGTAGGCCTAGGATTGTCATCAGAATTTAGGGCCCGCCTGGATCTGGTCCCGGTTGCTACGCCATTGTTCCTCCTACCAGACTCACCTTGAACTGGTCGAGGTTGAGCACTTTCAGCATTGCCTAAAGCATCTTCCTTAGCTTGAAATTTCCTAGCAAGGTTCTCAGCAAATGCTTGTCGTTCATTGTCATTTCTCCTCATGCACCCTTGCATTTCTACCAGCTGATTCTTCACCAAAGCGAATTCATCCAAGGTTTCCTTGTGGCGTTCGTCATTGATGTGCCTCTCAATGTCAAATAGTTCAGTTTGGTGGTTGAAGCTTTTCTGTTGAAATTTTGAAAACTTTACATTAGAGACATGGGTCTCATAAGTATTCATTTTCAGGGTCTTATCCAGCTCAGTTAAGATCTTGAACATGCTGCTGAAATTTGCTATATCTTCTTCCCTGGAGATCATTGACTGACACATAGTCTTCTGCATTGAGGAAAGCATAGACCTCATTGATTTTAACATTTTATTTCCTCCAGCGGATGGACCTTCGTGAGAAAACACTTCATCAGATTCTGCAGCCATACTTTGAATAGGCTCAAAGTTTGTATGAACTTACAAGGATTGCTCAGGCTGATTAACTTCAGCATCCTTAGCCGCTTTCTCTTGTGCCTCTTCATCGTCAACTTCTCTTTGTGCCCTTTCAAATCTTTCGAGCAGACTTCCAGAATAGTGACGGGGAGTAGTTATGTTTTCGTGAATACTTCCCGCAACACCATCAGGAAATAAGTAGGTCTTAACAAACTTTGGTTGCTCATCTTGTTCCTCCTCAGACGAGGAACTTTCTTCTTCATCAATCTTCTCTTTAGAGGGTTCCCCCTCAGTTCTTGCAGTATCAGGATGAGTTACCTCATCCAGTTTCTCTTGAGCACCCTCTGTTCTCGCAACAGCGGTTATAGACACATCTTCTTCAATAGGAACTTTCAAAGCCTCCTCAACTACATCTTCCAAGATTACTTCTTCAACATTTGTCTCAAGAGCTTGTTCAGGCTCTTGAACATTCATCGTTTCTTCATCTTCATTAGGAAGCTCTTGAACAGGATGATCTTGAATGCGTCTCTTTTCGGCAGAAATATTCCCGAATTCGATCAGGAGAGCAGCATCTGATTCATCAGCGTTTGGGATGTCCATGTCCTCTTCTTCGTTAAGCGGTTCTGCGCCAGAACAATCGGCGCCATGAATGTATCTGGATGCAGCAGAAACATAGCCTTCCATGATATCATTCAACTTCTTCAGCACTTTGGCTTCAACAACAGCTCCTCTTGCGTCAGGGTTGAAATTTGCTTTCATGGCTTCATATATTGGAAACATGGTTTTCCCAAGAATGCAAGCTTCCACCAGTTCTCTTTTGTTCAATGCTTCACCCACCTCTGAAGTTCTTTCCCACTTCAGGACCTTCTTCTCGTTTGCCACTCTTTTCTTCCATTCTTTCGTTATGGCAGCATTGGACAGAGAGTCGTTGTATTTAGAGGACAGCCTCTCAGTACACCAAGAATCATAGATTCCTATCTTTTCAGATGAAAGAACCTTTACTTGATCCAAAATGAGATCAACAATTCCTCTTGCTTGAGACACCTTCTCAGGAGCTTGAAAGGCAATAGACTTCCCTTTTCCAACAACCTCTATAGGTTTTGGAGCTGGTCTTGGTTCACCAATAACGATTCCTTTTGCCCCTTTCCTGGCCCGCAACAGTTCGAAGGCAGATTGGGGTTTCAAACAAAGCTCAGCAGGAAGCTCTCTACAGAAAATTTTTCCGACTACCAAGGAATCCTTGGGAGCAGGAATGATGGGTTCACCAGCAGCAAGGGTAGGAACAACACCTTGTTCTTGTATAGACGACTCTGTAGCACCGGCGGCTACTTGATCAGATTAAGTAACAGGGGATTCCGCCCTGTTAATAGATTCATTATTTGGACCGGCTGACTCAACAGCAGGCCCTTCAGCAGATTCTCTCAAGGGAGAGAAAACAGATTCGGCTTGTTCCACTTCGGGAACGACAAATTTTGGCACAGCAGCTAGAGACTTTGAAGACGTTACCTTAGTAGATTTAGACGCATGGGGCGCCTTTGTCTTCTTCTCCTTTGAGGTACATGACCTCGAAGGTTTCCTCAAGAAGGTTGAGGGAGTAGATAATGATGTCATCGGGGTTGCAGCAAGTACGCCTGGACCTTGCTTCACCCTTGAATCTACAAATTCCGTGTCCTTCTAACTTGGACTCTTCATGCTGGAGGAACTGGCCTCCGATTCATTCGCAGTTCTGGTTCTCTTTGCCCCTGTTGACATGATAGACGCAGAAGGCTTTGATCGAGTGGAAGGCCTTCCACCAGTCTGGAAACTAGAGGCCCCAGAAGCAGACTCTAGGTTGTTCTTCACTCTAATCAGAGTGATGGCCACCGTAAAAGCAGTAAAAACTCTTGCAGAGTTAATTTGCGCCGGTTCGCCAACAGGAACCCCCAGAAACTTCAACAAGTGGCTTAGTTGTGCCGCATACGTGATACTCTCCTTGTTCGTCTGGCTGATGGAGTAACACAGATTCTGGAACAGGGTATGACCCCAGTTCACTTGGATTCCTTTAGAGATGGCGCACATATAGTCAAAGCGGTATTGACTATAGAGATTGAACGAGCCGGACTTCCCTTGCAGCGCCTTCGCCACCACGTCGTTTAGGAGAATAAAGTGGGGTTTGAATACCTTCTTATATCCATTCACATGGATCTTAGAGCCGTCAGCGGAGAAGGAGGTCTTCATTTCCTCCATGATTTCAGAAGAGAGCACCAAGTCGAACAGATGACCCTCCGTTGGAAGTTCAAAGAACTCCGCATACACCGCTTCATCAAATGAGATCTCTTTTCCGTTTACGGTTGCTACGATGAAATCATCCACCATAACTACCGTTTTGAAGAACTCGCGAACTTCATCCTCATAGAAGATGAACGGTCCGCCCAGATATTTCCTCAACCTAGAATATTCTAGGGTTTGGAACATCTTCACCACCTCCGGCTGATCAAAGGAATACACCGATAGAAAGTCCACCTGCAAAGTACAGTGACCGAGCGTGATTTTCTTCACCATTTTGAGAGAATGTGAATCGATACGATATTTCAGAAAGTTTTAGTGAGAGAAATGCAAGAGAACTAGGGTTCTTAGAAATTTCGAGAGAATGAAAGTTTTCAAAATCATGCAGGAATGTCCTTATATAGATGAAAGATGGAAATACTGAATAACCGTCTATTCTAAGGGTATGGCCCATAATAAATGTTAGACGTCCTTTTTCAAGAAGTAATCATTAAAAATGAGGGTATATCAGTCATTTTCTCTAAACTTGATAGACACGTGTCTTCATGTTTTTAAGAGATGACTGTTCGATATTTTGAGCGGGAAAAGCAGATAGCTCTCAGCGTGTGACAGCTGTCCCTAATCGGTCTAATCGGCACGTAGTTAGACGTTTTTCTTACTTTGCAAATAACACAGCGTCTATTAGACGGATGAGTGTATTAGACGCATACGTCTAATTCCGTGTTTATAACAAATCCGTCTAATGTTTATTAGACGTGTACGTCTAATTCCGCATAAACACCACGTGTTAGACGTGTATTTATTAGACGTGAGCATCCTTTTGCTCAAGACGTAGAAACGTCTAACGTCTATTAGACGTGTCCGTCTAATTGCGTGGATATAAGATCTCAACATATAGACTTAGATGTATGTATTGTGAGAAAAAACACGTCTAAGTACATACTTTTTCTTTTAGACACCCTTGTCTAATTAGACCGATTAAAGATATTCGTCTAGAGAATATCTCTAATTCCAAAGAAATTTTCCTTCTCAAAAAAATGAATATGGACAAAAGAGTTTTATAAACAATTTTTGTGGTCCAAAGACCAAAAATATTTTAAACAAATAAAAAACAATTAATCTTCCAGAATGGCAAGAGCCACTGTTGATCTTCCAAGCTGTGTACTCAGATGAGTACTCTTCTAGCTTCCTTCCTGCTATCCTCCTGCATCACCTACAAAATAAACTATTTACAAATCTTGGTACCCATACTCAATTGGGTCCTCGACCAATTAGTCCCTTAGGAATCCATATTTGAGTTATTCTGATGGATTTCCCATTTTGTGTTGTGATTAATGTATAAGATTTTGACTTAGCAGATGACTTCCTGCTAGCCACTGATCCTTTGACTTTTGAAGAAGGTTTTCTTTTAAAGCTCCTTGACTTAGAGTCAGGTTTTAAGTTACCATACTTATTAGCCTTTTCAAGCTTATTCTTAAGTCAGCTAACAGTTGGTGAAACATAAACTATTTCATTTTTAAAAACAACTTCTTCATGAATAGGATCAGATTCAATGTCAGTCATACTTCCTTTGACAAAACTTATTGGCTTAAGCTTGTCATTTGGCTTTGACTTTTTGCAGGACAGGTTAGGGTCATTGCTATCAAATACCAATCCGGATCTAGATCCAGCAGGTTTCAACATGCTGATCTGATATTTTACAGCATCACCAGACCTTGTCCATGCACAGACAACGTAGTTAAGCCTTTTGTTTTCAGATGAAAGAGTTTGAATCTGTTCCTTGAGCATCTCATTTTCAGATGAGATCTCTTCAATTTTCTTTTCAAAAACATGTGACTCTTCCTCTTTGGACCGATTTGGTTCATTTAAATCTGATGAAGATTTAGTTTCAGTTAGAGATTCTGCTAGCTTTTTGTACTCGATGACCACTTCATCTAGTGCAGTTACCAGTTGTTCCCTTGAAAACCTTTCGGAGGAGAAATCAAATACCTCAATTTCCTGAGTTCCTTCCTCATCTTCTCTGTTCATGAAGCAAGCCACGTCTTCTTCATCGCTTTCACTGGATGAGAAGTACGAGCCACGGCTGCTTCCTCTGTTCTTTCCGTCACCGGCCATAAGAGCCTTCAGCTCTTTTCCATCTTCCTTGGCATCTTCACGCTTTGGCTTCCGGCATTTCGATGCATAATGACCTTTAATACCACAGTTAAAACAAGTAACATTAGCTTTAGATTTTCTATTATCATTAGAATTTGAAGAGTTTGAGTTAGAGTTGCTCTTCTTCATTAAGTCGCCAAACTTCTTCACAAAGAGAGACATGGCGTCGCTGCTCAGCTGCTGAGCTGCCATCTTCACGTCCGGAGCAGTTGGTGGCTCTTCAGCAGTCACCAACGCCTTGGCGATAATAACGGACGAGGGTTGATCTTCTTCCATCCTATAGTTCATCTCGAACTCATAAGCCTTGAGGTCAGCGAAGAGATCAAAGAGAGAGATCTTGTTCAAATCCTTGGATTCTCTCATCGCCATAGTCTTTATGTCCCATTCCCTTGGAAGAGCACGCATGACCTTGATAGCAAGCTCCCAGTTTCTATAGGTCTTGCCTAGGATGGACAGAGAGGAGACGATCTTGCTGAATCTAGTGTCGAAATCGTTCATTGTTTCACCAGGAAGCATTTTGAAGCTGTCGAACTGTTGAGTGACAACCATGATCTTGTTTTGCTTGGTTTGCTCGTTGCCCTCACACAGTTGAGTGAGTCTGTCCCAGACCTCTTTGGTAGTGTCACATTCGATGATGTAGTTGAACATACTGTCATCGAGAGATCTGTACAGAACATCAAGAGCCATATTGTTGAGGTTGTTCTGCCTCTTTTCATCAGCAGTCCAGTCGGCCTTCTCCTTATCAATCTTGATAGGACCTTCTGTGACAACACTCCACATGTCATCATGAAGAGAAGAGAGATGAGCACGAACCCTTTTCTTCCAAACAATATAGTTTTCGCGAGAGAAAGTTGGAATGGCTATAGCACTGGCATCTTTGGGTATGTTAGACATATTTCAGAAAAGGCTTGAGAATAGAAACCTTGCTCTGATACCAATTGATAGGATCGACTTTATCAATAGAGACGGGGGTCTGGCTAATGATGAAGGCTTATGAAAAACGGTTTGATAGAAATCTTGTTAGGAATTAATATCTCTTTCTATTCTACGCAAACTTGTGTAAACACTTGAAACAGATTCAAGGCGAAATTATTTACTTGGGTTTGAAGCACAAGATGAAATATGAAAAGATGACAGAAAATGAAGAACACAGCAGTTTGTTTATGGATGTTCGGAGAAACTCTCCTACGTCACCCCTTCTTCCAACCACCGGAAGGATTCACTATATGATGAGAATCAAATACAGTTTACACACACTTAGCTCACTATTGAACAGAACACTTTCTGTTCAATTACAAGAAGATGAAGAATATCACTCAACTAATGGTGTTTTGATTCTAGCTCTCTCTCGATTCACACACAGTACAATCAGAAAGAAGCTTCACAAAATAACTTCAGTAAGCAAGATGATTGAGTAGTCTCTCTCTGCAAAATCAGAATGTTTGTTCGTAAGATTGGTTAAGGTTGATAAAGTCGTTGCTTCGTCTGTTGCTCTAAGGATTGATTAAATACTGAGCAGGAGCTAACGGTCGAATCTTCAAGAATGATACGTGGCGCTCTTCCATTGGAAAGCCTCCATTGTACACAGCAGGTTCTGAGCACACGGATCGTGGTCGTACCGAACTGGTAGTGCGCCGAATATTCCATCAGGGATGTACCTGCAAAACGGGTAATGTGAGGAAAATTCTCTTACGTGGCATTCCTTGATTGGATGCATATAGCTGTTGTACTAATCTTCACAGGAAAGTGGAGCAGAAGTAGGGTACAACTATAGCACGTGGGTAGGAGAAATGCTAGATTCAAGCGTACTGCTTGAACAGAGCATTAGACGTATTTCAGTTAGACGGACCAGTCTAATGACATAAGTCAACTCCTTCTGATGAAAAACGTCTATTAGACCTCCTGGTCTAATATAATTAGACTCGCGTCTAATTTCAATAACCATTAGACGGGTACGTCTAACTCCACTGAGTTAGACTACCCCGTCTAATTCCGGTTTTACCTCAGACTAATCTGAAGGAGTTAGACCCACGTCTAACTTTCACTTAATTAGACAACCCGTCTAATTATAATAACCATTAAACTGGAACGTCTAACTCCACTGAGTTAGACTACCCCGTCTAATTCCGGTTCTACCTCAGACTAATCTGAAGGAGTTAGACCCACGTCTAACTTTCACTTAATTAGACAACCCGTCTAATTATAATAACCATTAGACCGGCACGTCTAACTTCACTAAGTTAGACTGCCCCGTCTAATTCCGGTTCTACTTCAGACTAATCTGAAGGAGTTAGACCCACGTCTAACTTTCACTTAATTAGACAACCCGTCTAATTATAACATAACCATTAGACCGGCACGTCTAACTCCACTGAGTTAGACTGCCCCGTCTAATTCCGGTTCTACCTCAGACTTGTCTGAAGGAGTTAGACTCACGTCTAACTTTCAATTAATTAGACAACCCGTCTAATTATAATAACTATTAGACTGGCACGTCTAACTCCACTGAGTTAGACTGTCACGTCTAATTCCGCGTATTCATTAGACTACCTGTCTAATTCTTTACGTCTATTAGACTTACACGTCTAACTCCGATGAGTTAGACTGTACGTCTAATTCTATTAGACTCACGTCTAATTCTATTAGACTCACGTCTAATTCCGTGTATTCATTAGACTACCCGTCTAATTCTTTACATCTATTAGACTTACACGTCTAACTCCGATGAGTTAGACTGTACGTCTAATTCTATTAGACTCACGTCTAATTCCGTGTATTCATTAGACCATCCGTCTAATTCTTTACACGTCTATTAGACTTACACGTCTAACTCTGGTGAGTTAGACTGTACGTCTAATTCTATTAGACTCACGTCTAATTCCGTGTATTCATTAGACTACCCGTCTAATTCTTTACACGTCTATTAGACTTACACGTCTAACTCCGGTGAGTTAGACTGTACGTCTAATTCTATGTATTGGAGATCAAAACCGGTCTAATGACCCTCATTAGATCCAAGTCTAATAACATGTTGTCTTAATACACCTGTATCAAAACTCATAAATTATTTCATCATCAAAATATCAGTGGGTAAATTATTTCAACACTTAGTCAAAATAATTTGACCCAACAATAGAAGAAACAGCTGCAAGGCCCCACACATCAGTGTGTACCAACTCTAGCCTTTCTTTCTTGAGCTCCTTCCCAATCTTTAAGAAACTCACACGTTTCTGTTTTCCAAGAATGCAGTTTTCACATAAATGATGTTCAACAGACTTCAATTTTTGAATTTATCCATTCTTCAAAAGAATTTTAATCCCTTTTTCGCTCATATGGCTCAACCTGCAATGCCACATCTCAATGTTCTTCGAGTCATCAACTACAACAACAATTGTTTCTCTACAAGTTGAAGTCGTATATAACGTTTCACTTTTGTGCCCTCGAGCAACAACTATTGCTCCTTTAGTCACCTTTCATGAACCATTTCCACAACTGAAATTGTGACCTTCTTCATCAAGTTGTGTAACATAAATCAGATTGCACATTAAACCTGGAATGTGTCTCACCTTATTAATCTTCCAAACCGAACTATTTGCCATCTTCAATTTGATGTCCCTCATGCTAACAATTTCCAATGACTCACCATCTGCGAGATAAACTTTCCCACAGTTTCCAGACACTTAATTCTCCATTAATTCTTTGTGGGCAGTGGTGTGGAAAGACGCTTCTGAGTCCAAAACCAATGAATCTATCGGGCTATCAACAGACAGAAGTAACGCATCAGTGACAGATTCTGTAACAACATTGACTACATCATTTTTATCATCACCGTTTTTCTTCGGTGCTTTGCAGTTCTTTTTTAAATGACCCTGTTTACCACAATTCCGGCACTCAAATGTCCGCCCAGACTTGGACTGACTTCTCTTGCTCCTCAACTTAGATCTGCTCTTACCTCGGTTGAAATTTCTATCATTACTTCTACCCCTGTTTTCCACATTCAGAGCAGAACCTTTGAATGTTTCACCAGAATCAATTTTACGAACCTCTTCAGCAAGAATAAGATCTCTAATTTCAACAAATTTCAGTTTAACATTTCCAACTAAATTACTAATTGCTACCCTCATAGGTTCCCAACTATTTGGTAGAGATGCTAACAAAATCAGGGCACTAACTTCATCCCCAAAATCAATCTCAACAGATAGCAATGAATTCACAATTGTATTGAATTCATTCAAATGAGTAGTGACAGAAGTACCATCAACCATTCTTAAGTAAAACAGTATTTTCATTAAGTATACATTGTTGTTAGTAGATGGTTTTTCATACATATCAGAAAGAGTTTTCAACAAACTCATGGTGGTCTTCTCATTTGCTACATTGTGAGCAACCGTCTTGGCTAGCGTCAATCGGATAACTCCTAAAACATATATATCAAGGAGTTTCCATTCAGCTTCATCCATCTTCTCTGGTTTCTCACTCAAAGGAACATGAAGCTTCTTTCCATAGAGATAATCTTCAATCTGCATTTTCCAGAATGCATAATCTGTCCCATTAAATCTTTCAATCCCATGTCCTATACTATTCTCACTTGCCATTATTTCCAATGCTCAGATCTAGCCTAGCTGCTCTAATACCAGTTGTTAGGATTTGTATCTCCCAAATCTGACCAGCTTGAAACAATTTGTAAAATGCAAGAAATAATAACACAAGAAGACACAGATTTATAGTGGTTCACTCAAATTGAGCTACGTCCACTTCAACTACCACCAGATTTCACTATAAAGAAAAAGAAAGAATATGAAATTTTTGCCTCACACTTTATCTCTCTAGAATTATGTCTCTTCATCATGTAAACCCTTAATAATCACATATTTATAGGGTAAACATTCATGTAATAAACCTAAATAATTTTGGTGAGGCCCAAACTCAAAACCAAAAAGAAAACCCAATAAACTCTAATTAACAATGTAAAATTTATTATAAGTGTAGGCTCCATAAATATTATAATTTATAAAATAAAAAAACTAATAGACAATGCCTTCTTCAATTGGTTTGTTTTTGAGTTTTATTTTTATATTTAATTCATTTTATTTATAATTATATCATTTAATTCATTAACCAAACTATTAAAAAATATTTTATTTAAAAATTATTATTTTATCATTATATATATCATTAAAATATTTTCAAATAAAAATATACCAATAAAATCACCCATCAACATTTGTTTAAACCATCCAAAAATTATTTAAAAAATCTCTATCCGAACAAGCTTTTATATTTGAAATAAATCCAATTTAAGTATTAAATCACTTGTCAAATATTATTTCACATTAATTTATATAATTATTGGTTGAGCCTTTGAAAACTAGTTTTCTTTGCATAATATATAATTTCAAAAGTTCAAATTGAATTTGGTGAGATGATTATATTTGTAGATACATAATCTTTTTATTTCATGGCTTAACAATACCACCTTATTTTTTTTAAAAAAATTTAATTCTTTATTTGCTTATAATTTTAAAAAATAAAAATGTATTGTTAATTTTTTTAATCTAATTCACTATTTGCTTATAATTTAAAAAAATTAAAAATAATACATTTTCTTGTACTCAGTTTACATTTTATTTTTTTAAATCCACCAACATCAACTATAATTCATAATCCATCACTACTTATTAGAATGAATAACTATATAAGATTGGGTGCAGAGTCCGTATAAAATATTATCAAATGATAACATACCGGGTTGCCATCACTAATTAATCCACATCCAATTTAATTTAATAACAATTTAATTATTAAATGAAAAAATTATTAATACAATACTAAAATGCTTATCTCATAACTAATTGAAATGATTCTCCATAGAAATAAAAATAAATGATTATTCTTTGGCCGAAGCTGATCATTGATTGGGTTCATTCATGGGGTGGCTCCACTGCCCTGTTGGATGGACGGTGGCAATGTCATTATCTCTTTAATTATTTATGTCTATCGTTATTTCTTCCATTCTAATATTTCAACATTTTTAGTATAAGAGAAAACCAGATTTCGTATATTAGTTTTTAATATGATAATTTAAATTAAAATGTATTGTTTTTAATATTTGTTTAAAAATTAAGGAGAATTAATTTCTCACCCTATAGTTATGATCGCTTTCATTTTAAGTATTAAGTTTTTTTTGAAAAAAAAAAAAGGGAAAACAGATTAAGTATGTAACCTGCAAACACACTTAAGTTTTTAATCAAACGCAGAACTAAGTGGCTCAAATTCAGAAACTTATGGTTAATATCCATATCTTAATAACGTTAGACTAGAAGAAGGGATAAAATTGTGGCCATAAACATTAGTTTTTATTTTATATTATATAAAAAAAATTATTTTCTAAAATTGATATCTATCCTCTTCAAATCTCCACCTCCCCTTTTGTCTTGGCAATATTGATGAAATAAGATGATGTTACATGTCATCTGATTTTAAACTATTATGAAAATAGAGAAACACAATTAAATATAAATCATTTTGATATATTTTAAGCCTTTAATGAATATTTAAATTGTACAAATTATTAATTTTATATAAGGTTTGATTATGCTCATTTATAAAATGTCCAGACAATTATTTATAGTATAGATTATAGATTATTAGAACACATCTAAAATTGATATTTTCTACTTAAATGATGAAATACAAACTTTATAATAGAAAGAGGAGCTTTATTGATAAGATGAGATTATGATCTAGACATTATAAATACACTTTTTTTACACACTTCTTTACACAATTTATAATGAATAATAAATGTGAGTAAGTGTTATATGATTATTGGTAAGCCCAATACAATTTGGGTAATTAATACTAGTAATGATTCATTGTGATCCTTGGTTTCCAATGAATTACTGTCTTATTTAATATCTTTTTAAGATGACAATTTGAAACCGTCCCGCGAAAATAAAACCGAATTATCCCGTTTGAGATAGTTTTTCCTAGAAATTGAACGGGGATGGGACAAGAATGATTTTGTTTTTCTCGCCCTGAACCGTCTTGATTTCACCATAATTCTGTCCTGAACACTATAAACATAATTAAATATATCAAATCACCAATATATTTATTTATTCACTGTAATTTATAAGAGTAGTAAGTTTATTTCTTTATAATAATATAAAATTTTAATAAATTACAATATATATTAATTATATTAAAAAATTTGTTAATATAATTTATTTGTATAATTTTTTTAAAAATATTTTATTAACGGTGCCCCCGGGATTTCCCAAAATCGAAAAAAATCGAATGGGACGGGGATGATATTAAAAAAATCCCCGAAAATAAAAACGGGACGGAGATGGTAATGCATTTCCCGTCCCGAACCGCCCCATTGCCATCCCTACTCTCAAGAGAAATAGAGTGGCACACATCGTAAGCTTGTCTCGCAAAAATACAAAGATATTGGAGGACAACCTTTTGGTGAAAATATCAACAATTTGATCATGAGTGGAAATGTATTTAATTAAGAGAGTCTTTAGAGAAACACGCTCACAAACGAAATAAAAGTCAATCTCAATGTGTTTGGTTCGTGCGTAAAATACAGAATTAGCAAACAAAAATTCAACTCCAATGTTGTTACACCATAAGGTGGGGGCACACGTCATGGTGACATATAATTCTCCAAGAAGGGATTATAACCAACAGAGTTCCGTATTGGCATGATCAAGGGCATAGTATTTAGACTCGATACTAGAACAATCAACAACTTACTACTTATTAGAGTTCCAAGAGATAAGATTATCTCCGAGAAAGATGCAATAGTGTGGTCGAACGACACTCATTGGGACATCCAACCCAATTTGTATTTGAGTAAGCTGTAAAAGATAGCGGCGATGATGACCGAAAAAGGAGTCCGTGATATGAGGCATGTCAAAGGTAATGACCGAAAAAGGAGTCTGTGATATGAGGCATGTCAAAGGTAATGAAGAATAGGCTTGATTTCCACCCAATGAGTTGTAGTTGGAACATACATGGATTGACACACTCGATTGACAACAAAAGCAAGTTCAGGACGAGTGAGAGTGATGTACTAAAGAGCTCCAATGGTACTACGATAGAGAAGGGGGTAACTTAATAGCACACCATCGTGTTTGGATAGAGATGTTCCCGTAGAAACAAGTGTGTTTAGTGGCTTTGCATCAAATATCTTAGCTCTTTGTAGGATGATGGAGATATAATTGTTCTAACTTAGATAAAGACCAACTAAAGTTCAAGTAGCTTCAATTCTAAGGAAGTAATGAATATCACCTAAATCTTTGAGAGGAAACATGACACTTAACTTTGATATGATAGAATCAACACTAGTTTAAAAAGCCTCAATACCGAGCGATTTTCCGTTATGTAATACATTAATTTATAATCGGTATAGGGTAACACCTATTGGTTATAATACAATCGTCATCGGTTGTTAGAAACTCTCTCAATAATACGAATTCAAGGAATGCTGATTGGACTTTAATCAATTGGTATAGGGCAATACCAATTGGTATAGGGCAATACCGATTGATATTATAACCAAGGGGTATAGGGCAAAACTAAATGGTATTATAACCAATCGCTATAGGGAATGTAATTAATATATATATATATATATATATATTATATATATATATATTAACTTATATTTGTTTAATACAAAGACAGACTGACCTTCATACACCCTATAATTATATATATATATATATATATATATATATATATATATATATATATATTAACAAGAACCTATTATGAATCCTACATTTATGGGAGCTTCAAAAGTAACAAGAAAGAACATAACCAATAGTTAAGTCTGTCTGGTTCAAGCCCATCTTCTTACTTCCTTCCTTCTTGAATCCTTGTTGTAGTGTTTTTTAATATTTGCAAATTTAACTTAGACATCAAATTTCCAAACAAAAAACAAGAAATTTGCATATGAGGGAGACTTGATTACAATGGATGATGTCTCATCCAATTCAAAGTTCTTCTTCTCAAGCTCTTTGACCCTAACTTTTAACTTAGTTAAATAAACCTTCTTCCTTTCCTTTACTTGTTGAGAAGAAACCTTATTCCTCAACAATCTTTCCTACACTAGATGAATTAATCAAATTAGTAGCAATTTCAACACAGTTGGAAAAGAAACCCTAAGAATTCATTCACACCTTCTTTGATTTGAAGAGCGGAGTTGGAGATTAACTTACGATTACAGACGATGGCGACATAGATGACGAGTGAATGAAGCCTTCATCGTAGCAGCATGGACATCGGCCGTCACAGTAGCAGGGGACAACGGTTTGCAAGAGATTTCGTAAAGGGATTTTGGAAATGGAAAAAAAAAAGAGGAGATTTCGAGTTTTGTTAATTATTTGAGCAATACCGATTGGTGTTTCTACCAATTGATACTATAACTTAGTAAACGTAGAAAGATTGCTACCCATTTTCCTAGATATTTTTAGGGTCTATACCGATTGGTTATAATACCAAGCGATATTATTAGCTTAATACCGATTGGTATTATAACCAATCACTAGAGATAATCGCAATTAACCATTTTTTTACTAGTGCAATATGAGAGGGAGAATTACCTGTGAAGATTATATCGTCCACATATACCAAAAAATAAGTCGAGACATCGCCCGTGTGGTAAATGTTGAGTTATAGAGCATACACTTATAATAAACTCTAAGAAGTTAATTAGAGGTTATTGGGTTTGTGTTTGAGTTTGGACCTAACCAAAAGTTATTTAAATTTTATTACATAAATGTTTACCCTATAAATATGTTATTGTTAAGGATTTTACAGATTAAGATATAATTCTAGAGTGATAAACAATGTGAGACAAAACTATGTTTTTCTTCTTCTTCACAGTGAAATCAGATGGCGGCTGAAGTTGACATAACTCATTTTGAGTGAACCACTATAAATATGTGTCTTCTTGTGTTCTTATTTTCTTGTATTTTTATAGATCGTTTCAGTATGTTAGATTTAGGGGTCCAAATTCTAACAACTGGTATTAGAGATGTTAGGCTAGATCGGAGCATTTGAAACGATGAGAGGCGAGAATAGTATATGCCATGATATTGAAAGATTCAATGGAACATATTATGTATTTTAGAGGATGCCGATTGAAGATTATATCTACGGAAAGAAGCTTCATGTAATTTTGAGTTTGAAACCAGTGAAGACGAATGAAGTTAAATGTAAATTCATTGATAGACAGGTTTTGAGAGTTGTCTGATTGACGCTAGCCAAGACTGTTACTCACAAGGGAGCAACGGAGAAGACCACCATGGGTCTGATGAAAGTTCTTTATGACATGTATGAGAAATCATCTACTAACAACGTTAGTAGAAAAAGGGGTATCAGTAAGGGCGAAAACCGTTACTGAAAGCCTTAAAAGCCGTTACTAATAACATTCTGTAACGGCGAATAAAACTGTTACCATTCGTTATAGAAAAAAGCGTTACTGATACTCTTCTAATATCAGTAACGGCTTTCGAAAGCCGTTACTGATACTCCTCTAACAATAGTAACAGTTTTAGCCAAGGTTAAACCGTTACAGATAAACATTAGTAACGGTTTTAGCCAAGGTTAAACCGTTACAGATAAAATATTACCAGTAACGGTTTTCTAATTTATAAAACTATTACTGATATATTACTAGTAACGATTTTCTTATTTATAAAACTGTTACTGATATATTACTAGTAACAATTTTCTTATGTTAATACCGTTACTAAAAATATAATCGTTTTTTTCCCGAATATTTCATATTTGTAGTTATATAAACAATAATAATTATCCATTTTACAAACTATTCATATAATCCAAAACCACAATTTAAAGACCACAATCATAATCCAAAAACCACAATCATTCACAAACTGAGAAGATGTTCTTTGATAACATCATCAAGTAATGAAATGAAGAGAATCATCAATTCAATTGTTGTTAATCTTACTTAACTTAACTCAATCAATTCCTTCTACCTCAGATTCTACTCTGCTGAATTGGTCCTAGAATTAAAATATTTACATAGATTAGGATTTGTATACAGAGATTTAAAGCCGGAAAACATAATGATCCAAGAAAATAGTCATTTAATGCTAATCGATTTCGATCTTTCAACAAAAATTACTATAAAATCTCCACAATTAATTCGTCATACAACGAAACAATCTCCGCCGGAAAATAACAAGAAAAAGAAACGGTTATTCTGATTTCAGAAATATTACAACTCCGGCATAACACCAGAAGACGATTCAACAACAACAATAACCGTACATGAACTCGCTTCCATCCCTACAAAATCAGAATCGTTCGTCGCCACGGAGGAGTATATTGTGCCGGAAATTATACATGGAAACGACCATGATTTCGCCGTCGACTGGTGGAGCTTAGGTACTGTTCTATATGAGATGTTATACGGTATAACTCCTTTTAAAGGAATAAACAGAAAGGATACCTTAACAAAATACTTCATAATCGCCATGTCTAGTCAGAGAGACGATGTTTATATGAGATCTGATCTAGAAGCTTCTCAAGAAGGATCCGATGAAGAGGTTAGGGATTGAGGAGATTAAACGCCATGCTTTCTTCAAAGGTGTTGATTGAGAATTGATTAGGAAGATTTCTAGACTGCCGAATTTGTCGATTGAAGAAGGGGAGATGAAAGAGAATGGAGAAATTGATGTGGAAAGATTTGTGCAGAGAGTATTTGAGGAAGAAAAAGAGATGAAAGAAAAGGAAATGACGGTTATTGATAATATGTATGTATCAGTAAAGGTTTTCGAAAACCGTTATTGATACCTCTTGTGAAAAAATATAAATGAATGCATATCAGTAGCGGTTTTAAGGATAACCGTTACTGATACCCCTTAGATATTAGTAACGGTTTTAGTATAACCGTTACAAATGTATGTATCAGTAAGGGTTTTCGAAAACCGTTACTGATACCCCTTAGATATTAGTAACGGTTTTAGTATAACCGTTACAAATGTATGTATCAGTAAGTGTTTTCGAAAACCGTTACTGATACCTATTGTGAAAAAAAATTAATGAATGCATATTAGTAACGGTTATCCTTAAAACCGTTACTGATATTCTCATTTCGAAAAAAAAGAATAAAAACACTAGTGTCTGTAACAGCTATTCCTTATGACAGTTACTGATATGCACTTATCAGTAACGAATTTAAATGGCCGTTACTGATATCTTGATAACAGTAACGGATATATTAAATCGTTATTGATAAAAACTTTCAGTAAGGGCGCTATAGCGCCGTTACTAACATTCGTTACCAAAACTTCATTTTCTACTAGTGAACAATGTATATTTAATGAAAAAACAATTTATTTAAGAATAGTTTATTGTACTTTTATCACTACTCATTTGAATGAATTCAATACAATTGTGAATCAATTACTATATGTTGAGATTGGTTTGGGGGACGAAGTTAGTGCCCTGATTTTGTTAGAATCTCTACTAAATAGTTGAGAACATATAAGAGCAATAAATAGTAACTAAAATTTTAAATTAAAATTTATTGAAGTTAGAGATCGTATTTTTGTTGAAAATATACCGACTATCGAAAAAGACCAATGTGTTGTTGAAGATAAAATTGTTGAGAACGTGACCCTATAGTCAAATTAGCAAACACCAGTTATACAGTTGAGAAAATCGTCAAAAATCGAAAACCAGTCAAGATGTAGTTTCATCTCTAAACTATATCTTGTTGACATATAGAGGTGAATCTGAATGTTGCGAGGAAATAATAAATTATATTAATTGATTAAGTGAGAGTATACAATAAAAAATGAGATAAACTTTTTGACGTCGAATCAGACTTGGGAGCTCATCGAGCTACCAAATAAAAATAAAACATTCACCACATTAAGATATTCAATTTGATTATTTTAAATGATAGAATACAAACGGTATAATAGGAAAGAGAATATTGATTGATAAAATGAGATTATGATCTTTAACATTATACATACTTATTTATTAGACTTATTAAATGCAAGTAAGTCTTAATTGACTATATGTCCAGGATATTTTGAGTAAAAATGATAAATGCAAGTAAATCTTAATTGACTATATGTCCAGGATATTTTGAGTAATTGATAATATTAATAATTCATTGGTGATTCAAGAAAAAAAATAAAATTATTGAAATTTTTATTTATTGGTGGATGATATATGAGTTGACAATATTGTTATTTATCATTTTAATTTTAATTATAATTATAATTATAATTATAATTATAATTTTAATTTATAACTTAATATTATTAATTATATCCTTATATTAATATAATTGTTATTTTTTAGTTTCAATAATAAACGTTTAGGTATATATCATACCATGATTTTAATTGTAAATGATATTAATAAAAAAAAATTGAACCTTAAATATATGATTTTTTTTATAGTAAACTCTCTTCATTTAAATTATATTTAATCTTAGTTAGTTAAGTTATAAGTAAATATAATTATAAGAAAGTAATAAAATAAATGTGTTGGATCAATATACATAAAAGCCCAAACACATACAATCATACTTGGGTAATTGGGTTATCAACAAGCTTGTGAGTTTGTAAAATAAAAATAATTGGCCACCATGAGATTTCAGCAACAATAACAACACCAAGATACATAAACAATTGATACCAAAAATTTCAATTGAAAAACAACAACATAAATAATTACATAACATCAAACATTAACATAAGCTCAACAACAACAAAAAACATAAATAACAACATCGAACTCAAAAAATTAATAACAATAAAATATAAGTGACAAAATTGACAGAATCACTTAATCACCCTAAGAGCTTCTTTTTTTATGTTGGTTATTGAAGTGTTACTTTAGATTTTGTAAAAAAAAATTATTGTTAGGATGAAAAAATAAGTTATTTGAGTTTTTAATTGTTTGAATTATTATAATATTATTTTTGTATTTAAAATTTAAATTTTATTAAAATAAAGTAGTGATATCTTAATATTTTAATTAATTAAACGAGTGATTTGCAGTCCAAATGGCACTAAATTTTTCAATAATTATTTCTTTCAAAATTTGCATTCAATATTATTAATTGATGATAAGAACTAATTTGTTTTGATGGACAACCCCTCCTACTGTTGTAAAGTTATAAAATCATATGAGATCAAAAAGTTTCTATCAGAATGGACTTTTAACATATCTCTTTTACAATTAATTGTCTTAATACAGTTTTGATATATAAGAGTGGCATATGTTATAACATAATTTCTTACCACCAAAAGATATAAAATCAAATTTTAGAATTTTCCATTTTTTCAATCTAATTCAATTGAACAAAACTGATACAAACCAATTTCTTAAATTGGTATAAAGATTCATTTAAGTGAAATTGCCATAAGATTCATTCAAACTTGATTAATAAATATTGTTTCAAAAGAGTTCAAATAGAAAAACAAATAGGGTTATAATGTTGGACCAAAGCCCAAACATAAAGGACTATTATTTTAAACTAAAAATATTTAATGAATAGTAAATTGTTAAGCCATAATTCTAATTGTGCAAAAATTGTTCTGACCGATTAGTAGCCCATAAAATGGGTTAAATTATAAAATATCATTAATATTTGATACAATTTTAGTATTTGATAAATTTAAACAATTTATAAAACATTTCTAAACAGATTAAAAATATTAGTTCATGCTAATAATTATAAAGGTTAATTTTATAAATTAATAAGTTAAAAGTATAAATTGAATTAAAATAAAATTTTAATAATTCAACTAAAAATAAAGAAAAGTACATCCTTTTTTTATAAATATTCTTAAAATAGAAAAAGAACAAAATTACATTTAACACATAGCCTGGTTGTTTTAAATTTTTTTTAAATAATTTATACAAAATCATTTTTTTTTTTAATTAATTACTTCTAAACAATCACATTACTTATTTCATTAACAAAAATACTAAAATATTTTTTATTTTAAATTATTATTTTTTTATTTTATTTATATATATCAATATTTTTTAATTTTTTTTTATATTCTTTTCAAAATTATAACTATTATTTTTTACTTCATCTGAATTTAAAAAAAAAAAAAATCAATTTGAACAAGGCTATATTTATAGGGTGGGGGTCACGTACATCTCCATCATGGCTGTAACTATGGTCCTACTTTTATAATTTGTTAAATAATTATAAAATAAAATTATGATGGAGAATAATTTTTAATGAAAGAAAAGGACAGTTCTGTTGACCTTGTGAAGAATAAAACAAGTCTGATGTAGAAGAAATATTGGGTTTGGAAAGGAAATTTGTAAACATAATATTACTTATTATATAATAAAAATAAAGCAATTAGTATTCCACAAGTAAGAATTATATAATAATAAAACAATCAATTCACCAACAAGTTATATAATTAATTTTTAATTAAAAAATATGGAGACTAACCCTAATATTAAAAATCAGCCTTAATTTAAAATTTTGAAACACATTTAAAAAATTTCTATAATTTCTAAAGTTAAAATTGAAATTTTTATTTATCCGTTTTACATTAAAACTATTCTCTCACTATATTTGTATAATTTTCAGGGCATCATATTTTATTTATTATTATATTGATATTTGAAGTGTTATAAATATTTGTGTATAATTATTTTTATTTTATTTTATAATAATAATTTTTTTAGTATCTAATATATAGAAGTTAAAATTTTGTAATTCAATAACCTTTTAAATGTTAAATTCATAGAGGTAGGGAAAAAACAATTTAAGTCAAAATTGATAATTCGTCATTATTTGAGCCGATTGAAACAAATACTTTAATTATTCGTCTTCGTCTAGAACTCATTCTAAATCTCAAAAAGTTAAGCGGGATGAAATTATCCTTGAACAAGATTTTAGCTCACATATTTTTATGTTGTGACATCTGGTTAATCATCACGATAAAATTAGACGAGCTTAAATTAAATGGGGTCATATCTACCTATTTGAGATCTGAATCTCGATAACAGTAACGTCGATTTCAATACTCTTATTTTAAATAATTCTCATGGTTTTAGTACTCTAGTATACTACTAAATATCGGAGTTCAAATTTCAATAATAAATATATGCATAATTAGGTTTTATTATTTTGTTATATTAATTTTTGTTAAAATAATTTAGTCTATAACTTTCATGTTAGAAACAACTGTCTGCAATGCAGACGAAATGCACGATGTTTTGGAGAAAGGTTGGTCCAGAAAGCATACAATGGATACTATTTTGAATGAACAAAGCAAACGTTCACACTATCAATACTTTCCATTTCCATCCAAATTAAGGAGCAAACCCTAGACGGAATGGACCTTGTTAAGTATGGAAAGTTGAATTTCATCGATCTTGCTGGTTCAGAAGATGTTTAATTTATCGTCTCTTAATGGAAATGAGATCTTTCAGCAAAGGGCAAGGGAGGTTGGTGAGCTTAACAAGAGTTTGCTTACTCTTGGACGCGTTATTAATGCACATGTTGATAATTCAGACCACGTCCCATACAGGTAAAACGATGAACAACAACAACAACAAACGCATTGATTTCAGAGCTGAAGTCTAAAATTACAATTTTTTCTTTTAACAGGGACAGCAAATTAACAAGGTTAATGAGGGATTCATTAAGAGGAAAATCAAAGACTTGCATGATTACTACAGAACAAACCATGAACACCTTAGGATTTGCTTTTAAGGCTAAGAACATCAAGAACCAACCAGAGGTTAGCTATCATTCAATTGTGTTTATGTTTTCCAGTTGTTGTTACTTGAAATTGGCATTAGATTTGTTGTGTTTTCGGGTTGTTTTAGGCGAATCAGAGGCTGACGAGATCTACTCTCATAAAGAATCTATACAAGGAGATGGATAAACTTAGAAAAGGTGGGATAAGAGCAAGCGACAAAAATGAAATAATTCTGGTGAGTTCAATTATTTTGAATTGATTAAAAAAAACAATAATAGAAAGATAGCTCTAGAATAGAAGAGTAGAGAAGAGTTACTATTTATGATTTTGTAACTCACTCAACCCATAACCAGTCATCACTCTCTCTTCCTCATAGAAAAAAACAACAAGATTTTACCGATGGGTAAAAAAAACATATTATAAATAGTAACCATTTATGAGTCATTGTATCTCACTCAACCCATAACCACTCATCACTCTCTCTTCCTCATAGAAAAAAAAACGAGCAAGATTTGACGATGGGTAAAGACGTCGAAGATGGAGATCAATTCCTCCCCAAGGATTACAAAGACCCACCGCCGGTACCCCTCTTTGACCCGGAGGAGCTAACAAAATGGGCATTATACAGAGCCACCATCGCAGAATTTGTAGCCACTCTGCTTTTCCTCTACATCACTGTCCTCACCGTCATCGGCTACAAAAGCCAATCCGAAACCGATCAATGTAGCGGCGTCGGGATTCTAGGCATTGCCTGGGCTTTCGGCGGCATGATCTTCGTCCTCGTTTACAGCACCGCCGGCATCTCCGGTCAGTAACATTTCATTTCAAAACTATAGATGTCTCTTTAAGATTGTCTAAAACTAATTTAATACAATTTTACAGGTGGGCACATAAACCCAGCAGTCACATTCGGTCTATTCTTGGCTCGTAAGGTGTCCGTGATCAGAGCCGTGTTCTATATAGTGGCTCAATGCTTGGGAGCCATTTGCGGCTGTGGCTTGGTCAAGGCGTTTCAGACGGCTTACTATGTCAAATACGGCGGCGGCGCCAACGAGCTTGCCGCCGGCTACAGCATCGGCACCGGACTTGGAGCCGAAATTATTGGAACTTTCGTCCTTGTTTACACTGTTTTCTCCGCAACCGACCCCAAGAGAAAAGCGCGTGACTCGCACGTACCGATTCTGGCGCCGCTTCCTATTGGATTCGCCGTCTTCATGGTTCACTTGGCGACGATCCCAATAACCGGCACCGGGATCAACCCTGCTCGGAGTTTTGGGGCGGCGGTGATTTACGGAAAAGACAAAGCTTGGGATGACCAATGGATCTTCTGGGTCGGACCCTTCATCGGAGCGGCCATAGCTGCCTTTTATTATCAGATTGTTCTTAGGGCGGCAAAAGCTTTTGAATCATTCAAAAGCTGATTGATCTTCTTCATGCTTACAAAATTGTGTGATCTTCTTCATGCTTACAAAATTGTGTCTATGGCGAGTATTTATGTCAGTTGCTTTGAATAATAGTATGTATTTCAATGTAAAATCAATTTGTCTTGTGTGGAAGATGGGTCATTTTTTCTTTCTTTCAATAATGTACCTTAAATTATTTATTAATAATTTCCAATGTTGTTTCTTGATTTCAATATTATTTAACTTTTCTAAAAATTAAAAATAAAAAAAATATATAATTGAAAATAAACATTACAATTAATTTATAAGTTGGCATTCAGGCAATGTTACATTATATATTATTCACATAAATCCATATTAATTTGTAATCATTAAAAAAAATCTCTTGTTTAGTTGCATTAATTAGTCTATACATTTTGTAATATTTAAAAAAAAAAAAATCAGATATAAATTTATTGACTAAATCCAAATCCATTAAAGTAGTTAAGATGGAGACAAGTCTAACTATCATATAACAAGGTCAAATATGAGTAAGACAAATTAAAATTGGGACACTTTTGAGAGATTTAGATAGTTAGAGGGATTTATATAATTTAGAACATATTTGAGTTAATTTTGAGGGATTTATAAGCTCTTCTTACAAAAATAAATTATAATAAAATATTAAAGAATAATTTTTAATTTTGAAAGTTAACCTGATTCTCTGCATAAATTAAAGACACTTTTATTGATTTTTAGGTAAAATTTTAAAACAATTAATAACAAGATAATTTATAAAATAAATTATATTAAGATGTAATTTGAGTTCTCTTCTTTTGTTTTTTTTTTTGTTTTTTTTTTTTGGTGAGAGCAAAATAGATAAGTGAGCTATTTTTTGGGGTCAATTTTAATTGTGTTTTTTTTTGGTTTAAACTCAGTTAGTAGATAAAACTTTATTATAAGTAAGTATTTTGAAGTTTATTTTTGAAATTTGACATATTGGAAGACATGAATTGAGACAATTAAAGGACGATACTTATAAAATGTATTTGTCTTTATAATTTTTTTGGACTATTTGTTGGAAAGAATTAAAAAAAGAAGTTAAATCAATTAATATAGATCATTAAATATCATTCAGAATATCATTATCACGACGTTATCAGATGTTAGATCCGAAAAACTTATTAATCCATTTAGAATCTTATTGCTCTTATAAAGATTATAATATATAATATAAATATATGTTTAGTAAAATAAATGTTATATATATCTTAGATAAAATTTTGAGCTCGAACTCGACTCGACTATTTACTAAAAGCTCGACTCAAAAGTTTGATAAAAAAAATAATTAAGTTTTCAAAGTGAGAGTTCGAACTCGAATTCAAGCTAAAACAAATTTTTATAATGAAAATATTATACTATCGTACTATTTATCATTTAAAACATGATATTTCAAAATAAAAATATCAAATCACAATATATATATATATATATACTAAACTAAAAATAAACAAAAGAAAGATTACTACGTACAAATGATACAAATATAAAATTTTAATTTAAAAGAATAAAAAAAAATGTTAAAAAAATAGAATAATTGATCAAGATTTACTTTCCTTATTTGTTCTCTCTCACTAATTAATAATAAATAATACAGCGTATGACAATGCACATTAGACCCACGTACAGATGCATGTAAGGCAATGCATGTGATGTTAATCAATAAATAAAAATGGGACGTCGGAACATAAAATAAAAGGAGGTTGCTCGGTGGAGGATTAAAGGGGAGAAATAAAAGAAGGCTTTTAGCTGACAGACAAACAAACAAAAACACTTTGAAGCAAGAGAGAAAAATGATATGCTTTCATGCTGAAAAAAAACTAATGCTACTTCCATGCTGACAAACAAAAAATCGTATAATTACACAAAATATTTTCCTAATTTTCGAAATATTAGACGGTGACTCTATAGTCTAAAGTCAAAATATTTTGATTTTTTATTTTCAAATATTAATTCATGAACCAAACGCTCTTAAAATAACATTAATATATTGAAAAATAAACATCCGATAAATCAAGCTGGTCAAGCTTCTATGACGACTCTACTAGGGACTTATAAGGCTTAGCTCGAAACAAATTTGTGGTCATTTAAAAATAATATTGTAAACACTAAAAATTTAAATACACTATTTATAAAATTATAATAATTATTTTGATTTATTTTCAAATAATAAAATTAAAATAATTAACTTCAAGACCAAAGCCTAAGATGAAATGAGGTACCAATTTCATCCTCAAAAATTATTTATTTAATCAGAAAATATAAAAAAAAATAAAAAATAAAAAATATATTGGGAAAATATTTCTTATATTTATTTAAATATGTTGTGTATTTTAAAAGATCAAAATTAAAGTCAAAAGGGTAAAAGAAAAATCAATTTCAAACAAACCCTTAAAGTTTTAAATAAAAAATAAAATTTGTAATCAGGTGTAGCCGAAATTTTGTGAAAAGGCTACAACTGAAACTGAAGCACTTAGATAGGCACTGTATTTTCATCCAACGCCTCAGAAGCGTCCGCGTCGCTTGCTACAACCGAAGGAACGCGCGTCTGCGTAGCACGAATCAGCTAACACCCGTTAGCTGAATTGCAACAGAACTTCTGGGACGCGACAAAACCCAGATGGAACGCGGACAGAATGCTACGCGTCCGTGTTTTCCCTTGAAATGGCGTCGTTTTATGCATGGAACGTCTTCTTCGCTGCGATCGCTGGAGGGATAAGAACGAATCCAATATTTGATTTTTCAAAGATAGAACTCAATTGTTATTCCACCTTTTCGGATGATTCAAAAGGTGAAATGGTCACCCTACCACGGTGATCATTTCCTTTATAACCTCAAGCATAATCACTACCGATTCCAGCAAGTTGATCCAAGAACAACCAAAATGTCATTAATGACTTTTGGCTGATTCAATCCACTTGGATAGATCAACCGACTTCGGGATGCTATAAATAGTCTCCCTCAATAATTCCGAAACTAAGAGAGAATCCATCTCCAATTTACAATCAAAAGTTTCAGAAAATTCGCAAGCTTTTGATTTTTTGGAACTTTTGTGTAAGGCCTTAAAGTTTGGATCCATTCCAGACATCTAAAAAGCTTACTTAAGTCTAAGAGTGTTCTCCAATACTTGATAAGCTTCCAATCATAGTTTAATTCATATTTTTAATTTTTTAAATTTTAATTTCTTTTTTAAGACTTATTCTGATATGTATTATTTTAAATTTTAATATTTTTTTTAATTTTGCATATTTTATTACTGAAACTTTTTGTATAGATTTTGTTATATTATATTTTATTATTTCAGCAAAATGTTTGAATAAATTTTATTATTTTAACAAAAAAAAATTATTTAATATTTTTATTTTAAGTTGTTATGAGAATTTATTTGTAATTTTTGAGTTATTTGTATTTATTTTATATGAGGAATAAAAGTGAGATAAAATAATAATAAAAATTATACACGAAGGAATATTTTCTATAGTTTAGGGAAAGTAAAAATAAAAATATTAATAAGATTTAGTGTTTATGAAAATTAAAAAATATTAATAAATTTTAAGATTTAGTAAAAATAAAGAATACTATGAAAAAGAAGAAATTAGAATTTAAAAATTAATGAAAAAAATCAATAAGTGGTAAGTGGAGAGATTAGAGAGAAACTAGTAAAGATATATAATATTATGTATCATTAATGATAATATATTAATATAATAGTTTATATAATTTTTAAATGATTTTTATTAGATTTAAAATATAATTAATAATTATATATATATATATATATATGAATTTATTAATAATTAATTATATGAATTATATATATATAATTATAATTATATATGATATAATTATTAAATAATAATAATAAATAAAAAAATTAAAATTTTATGACAATATATCTTAAATTAAAAAATATTATAGAATTTCATATATTATGTAATTAAATAAATAAATATATATATATATAATTAAATTTGAAATATTCATATTTATTTATTTATTTAATAAAATATACATATAATATATTTAAAATTTAAAAATTTTATATAAATTAATTTGATTTGTTATTTAATAGAGTATAATGAAAAGGACGAAAGATTCTGGGGTAGTTGAGTCCAGAGTAAAGTAAGGTCCTTCCGCACTTGCTGCTATTCTGATGTCTCCCCTGTCTTCCCCTACAAGCCAGTTGAGAAAGCCAGCAAAGTCCCCCTCTTTTAGAGGAGAAAAGTCAAAGGCGCCTAAGGCGTTTACGTCTTTGAAGGCTTCGTCCAAGGTAACCCTTACTCCATCACAGGCCGAAGTGCCCAAGTTTATTGTTCCTATGGTGGAACAAGACCTATCTATTTCTATTCCTTTAGTGGAACTTGCTGTTGGGCCAACTGTTGAGTCAGTTGGTCCAAACATTGAAAATCTAGACAGGATTCCATCTCCTGTCCGTCAAACTAATCTTGTAGCTGTTGAAGCTACAATTATTGTCGAAATAGAGCAGGGTGTTCTTCATACCCTTGTTGTTGTTGCCATATGTGATCAGGCTCTCCCCTTGCAAAATGAAGAGCCACCAGTACCCAAACGAGTTCAAGTAGATTCCGTAGTGACAGGAAAGATAGTCTAGTCTAACGCTCTATCTAGGCTCTTTGCAAAACCCCTAACTCCTCATGAGATAATGAGAGCCTCTAGAAGAGCTGCTGGAATAATTATCGGAGAACCGAGGCCTACTCCAAAACCTGTATAGGTTATTGGAAAAGGCAAGGCAATCGCAACCAATTCTAATGAGGAGGTCTAAGAGGCAACATGCATTGTTAACTTTATGTTGGATCAGGCCTACGTGAAAGCTGTTGCGAAGATCAATATCTTCGATACATGGGTTATGAACAGAATGTCCAACAGGTATGATCAAGTCATCAAAGGAAGAGGAATAAGCGAGAAATGGTTGAAGTTGGTCAACATTGAAAAGCGAGTCCTGAAATGGGCTAAAACTTCTGAGGTTTATGAAGCTCTAAAGAGAAAAGAGCTGGTTGAAGCCAATCTCAGAGGGCGGGTTCTTTTTCTAGTTCTCAAAACGAGAAAAGCCAACTTCAATCCTTTGGAAAAGAATGCTGATGTAGAGGAGAAGGCTTTACAGAGACTTGATGAAATTATGCATGACTATATCTCAATCGTTCTCAGGTATGTTCATGAAGCAGATTGCTCAAGGGTTAATCCATTCGGTAACTCTTCAGATGAAGACGATCCGATGCAAAATTCTGATGATTTCAATCTTATTCTACCGGAAGATGAGCAAGCCATTGCTCATCTCATTGAAATGGGAAGTTTGTCTGTTGAAGAAAAACGCCTTATGGCTCAACTCAGAATTGAACAGACTCAGAAACCAGTTCAACCTGATCCGATTGTTGAAGAAGAAGAGATCAATGTCGAACCCGTTCAACCAATTGCTAATCAAGAAGAAGATGTGATAGAATCCCCTGTTCTTGAAACAGAGGCATCTCCGGTGAAGGAGGATGAAGCAAGTCAGCCTATCGAAGCACGTTCTGAGGGGGAACCCTCAAAAGACAAGGAATCTGATAAGAGTTCTTTCGTTGAGGGGGAACAAGACAACAATGATACGTCATCAGAAGATCTTCCTCTATCTCAATGCCTTATTCCCGGTTCACATCTTCCTCGATCAACTCCGGAAATTACGGCTGCGAACATCTATGAGAATGTTGTTGACCTACCTCTTCACTCCGACGGGCCGTCTGATCAGGTTCACAAGGTGTGTGAAGATATTCTGGGTGATAAAGATAAGTCTAAAGGTGCGTCTGAGGAGGATGAACCAGAGTAGTCCTTGCAGGTTCACACTCATGTTAGTCCTCTTAGGACCACTCCTGCTGACTCTCAAGAAGTCTCATCAAATGAAGGAACATCTGTTGGAGGTGCAAAGCTATTAAAGTCTATGACAAAGATGATGAGAACTCTTCAGACGACTGTTTTGGACTTGCAATCTAAAATGATGAAAATCGAACAGAATCAAAGATCAAACAAGAAGGAATTTGCCTCTTTCGTTGAAACTCATAAAGAAATGGAGAAGACTATGCAGAGGAACACGTATGAGATCAACGTCCTCAACAAAACCTACACCAAATTCGAAAAGAACCTATTCAAACGGTAGTCCGATATGTTTGATTGCGAAAGGGAATTCAACATTAAACTTCATCAAGAAGTTATGGCTGGCGTGAGCTAGATTCAAGGTCAAATGGTTGAAGTTCAAGGTCATATGAATAGAGCCGATGTCGAGCGAATGGAACAAGTAGATTCCTTTGAAAGACAAATTCAAGCCGTTGAAGATGCTGAAGCTACTGCTCATAAAGAGAAGAACCTCATTTCCCGTGATGATGATAATGTTAAAAAGGGAGAATGAAGTTCAAGAGGAGGTATTTCGACCGACACTAGATCCAAGAGAAAACCTGTTGATAAAGGAGGTTGCAGACCAACCAAACGAGGTGGAGGTCGCAGCGGTGACCGTGGTGGTGGAAGCGGTGGAAGAGGTGGTCGTGGTGGCCGTTCTCTCCCTCCATTTCGAAACCTTGTGAGTAGTGAAGGATTCAACTATCCAATCGTAAAAAGGAAAGATCAATAATCTCTCTTATTTTAAACTATCTTTTGTCGGTTTTTGAACTTGGTTTTTGGAATATTGGTCGTTGGAACTTATTTTTGTAGTTTGCGAACAAGTATCACTCTTTCTTTAATTTGATGGGTGTTTATCTTATCTAATTAATTGTGCAAAGTTTTAACATTATCAAAAAGGTGGAAATTGTTGGGTTAAATTATTTTGACTAACGGTATTTTGATGATGAACTTGTGCAAAACTTAAACAAGAACGAAACTAAGTCATCTAATTGTTTTTGTGCAGGTGCATCAAAAAATGCTAAGTTAAACTTAGCTTGAATCATGTTCATTAGACGTGTTGGTTGTTAGACGTACGTAGTTAGACGTGTAGTCTAACTTATACGTGGTTAGATGTGCAGTCTAACTAACACGTAATTAGACGTGCAATCTAACAGACACGTGGTTAGACGTGCAATCTAACAGACACGTGATTAGACGTGCAGTCTAACAGATACGTAGTTAGACGTGCAGTCTAACAAACACGTAGTTAGACGTGCAGTCTAATAGACACGTGGTTAGACGTGCAGTCTAACAGACACGTGGTTAGACATGCAGTCTAACAGACACGTGGTTAGACGTGCAGTCTAACAGACACGTGGTTAGATGTGTAGTCTAACAGATACGTGGTTACACGTGTATTCTAACAGACACGTAGTTAGAAGTGCAGTCTAACATATACGTAGTTAGACGTGCAGTCTAACAGATACATTGTTAGACGTGCAGCCTAACAAACACGTAGTTAAAGATGCAGTCTAACAGATGAAAGTTAGACGTAGAGAGTCTAACTCGTTTAGATTAGTCTGAAGGGAAACGTAGTTACTCCATTAGGCTTGGTGGTTAAATGGATCCTGCTATTAGACGGAGGCGTCTAACTTCATTAGACTTGGTAGTCTAATTGAGCACGTCTAATGCCTTGCTTCAGCAGTTGCTTAAAGTTAGCATCCGTCTAACCAAGATCAACTAGTTGTACGCTACTCTTGCTCCACTAATCCGTGCAAATTAGTACGACAGCCAGTTGCATCCAAAGAATGAATGCAACATAAGTAAATATTCTTCCCACTAATTGTTCCTTGCAGGACAATCCTAGAAGAATATTCGGCGCACCACTAGATTGTACGGCCACAATCTTTGTGCATAGTGTTTGATGTACCTGTGTTCTATGGAGGCTTTCCAATGGGTGCTTTCCACGTTTTAATGCAGAAGATTCGACTGTTGGTACCTGTTCTCTATTTAAAGATCTTCAAGGACAACGGACGAGCTGTCGCACTTACAATTGATCTTACGAATTTCTCACTTGTTTACTTACTGAGTTTGTACATCAAGAGAGAGATAAAATCAAAGTATTGTCTAGTTGAGTGATATTCTTAAACATTCTATAAGTTGAATAAAGTTTGTTCTGTTCAACAGCTATCTAGCACTGAAACTGTATTTGATTCAAAGAAACGTATTGTGAATCCTTCCGATGGTTGGAAGAATGGGTGACGTAGGAGAGTTTTGCTCCGAACATCCATAAACAAATCTTTGTGTCTTTTTCATTCTGTCCTTCATTCTTTCATTCCTTGTTAGCTTCAAACCCAAGAAAACATTTCCGCACTTGAATCGCTTCAAGAGTTTGCAAAGGTTTGTGAAAAATAGAAAGTGATATAAATTCCTAACAGGATTTCTATCAAACCATTTTCTAAAAGTTTTCATCAATAGTTAGACCCCTGTCTTTATTGGTGTCACCGATCCTTTCACTTACCTTTCTTTTCGAACCAAGCTTTACGTTTCAAGCAATCTTTTTGATAATGCCATTGCTTTTCGCAGAAATGACATTGATCCTTACCTGATCACTTCTCGTGGATTTGGACAGAAGATACATTTATCGATAATATCTTCTTGCCCATCCAGTCTTTCTTAAGTGGTTTCCTTTTAGCTCCTTTCTTACTCATAAGGTGTGCATAATGAAGTTTTGGTTTCTTAAGTCTCTCTTCCTCTTAAATAAGCATGTTTTTTAATTCATGCACATTCCATTTATTCTTTAGAGTATTATTATTCATATGAAATGGACCGTACTATGAGGTTAAGGAATTGAGAATGAACATTAACAAGAAATTCTAATTAACTTCCATTCCTATGATCTTTAGCCTTGCTGCTATATTCTTCATTTCAATAATATGCTCATGCATAGGAAGATAATCGTCAAACTTAATCGTGGTTAAAGTGCTCATTAGTGTCCCAACAAGTGATTTATCGATCGAATAAGACTAAGAACACTCTTCCACGAACTTCATGTATTCCTTAGCACTTTCAGTTTTCTTTATTGTGGATTTGATTTTATTTTTACACTCATTCGCATAAACATTAAGCTGATTCGATTAAATCTCTCCCAAGATTTATGGAAAGATATATTCTCAGCACTACTTGTATCAGTAATAACAGTTGATTTCTCACTTAAGAGTGCCGAATCAAGATATAAAACCCCAAGATGAAATTGGACTTGTTCGCACCATTCTGAGAAATTTAGTCCATTAAACTTAATAATAGACATTGCTTGCGAATGAAGATAAATAAGAACAAATGTTGTAAAATCTATGCTCACACATTAATGCTTTGAGAAGCATAAGTTTGATTCAGATTCAGATATTATCATAAAGCGTATATATTGATGTTCTCCTTTGGTATGATTCTTTTGATATTAAAATGGTTAAAAATAAAATTAAAAATATTATTTGTATGTTTCGAACTTTCAACCTAACAAAACATGTGCAACACTTTAACCAACTAGGCTAACAACACTTTATATTTTAGATTCAACACCAAATTTGATGAACGCGAAATATTTTAACAATAAAAGTTCAAATTTTTAACTAACTAATCTATATATATATATAATCATGCTTAATTTTTAAAGTGTCTGGATTGCCGGGTCGAGAGCTGTGGTTAATTTGAATATATATGTGAGAGTAAATGGATACTTTGGTCGGATTGTGAGTTGACCCGCCCATAAACTTAAAACGAATAAAAATAAAATAAAAAAAGTCATTTGTATGTTTTGAACTTGTAACCTAATAAAACAAGTACAACCCTTTAACCAACTAGGCTAACAACACTTTATACTTTAGATTCAACACCAAATTTGATGAACGCGAGACATTTTAACAATAAAAGTTCAATTTTTTAACTAACTAATATCTCTCTCTATATATATAATGATGCTTAATTTTTAAAGTGTCCGGATTGCCGGGTTGAGAACTGTGGTTAATTTGTATATATATGTGAGAGTAAATTGATACTTAGGTCGAATTGTGGGTTGACCTGTCCATAAATTTAAAACGGTTAAAAATAAAATTAAAAATACTATTTGTATATTTCGAACTTGCAACCTAACATAACAAGTACAACCTTTTACTAAGTGTGATTGAGATGTGGTTTGTCGAGGAATAATAGACCGATATCATTTGAAAGTTGTTAAACAAATATGAATCAAATATTTGATTGACCAAAGTGTGAAGTCACGATGCTAATTATTAAAGAATATGAGTCAAATGTTTGATTGACAAAGTAAAAATGTAAAATCACGAGATGAGATTTATTCGAATAAAAATATGTGAGAAAATAAGGTTTTTTAACCGAAGTGAATAAAATGTGGAATGAGAGCGTTATATTTTTTATTTTAATATATTATTCGTGATTTATTTAGAATTTTAAACATGGAATAGATATTATTATATATTTTTTTAATTTATTTTGTTTTTATTTTTATCCGTATGCATTGCAAAAAAATTTTGCTACTTGATAATTATGATACTGAAATAAGAAAAAAAAAGTGAAGATGTGAAATACTAAAGGATGATTATAATGATAATAATATTAATTAATTGGTGATCGATGTATAAGAGAAATTTATAATTAGCTTTTTTTTTTCTTTTTTTTTGGTCTCTTACATGTCACATATATAAGATATTTGTCTTAATTTAATAATTTTGGTCTTTTGATTATTGCATAGAAATTTCCTTAAGCTTGCCCAACAATTATATCCATGAGTCAAATTAAAAAATATTATGATTATTATTTTAATTTTCATTTAAATATTCTTAAAGGATTAGGATAATATTCTTAATATCTACACAAACTGAATGATAAGGAACAATACAAAATAAATATAAATAGCTCAACTATTATTTGATACTCAAAATTTAATGAATTTTATTAGAGAAGGTTATGATGCTCCAAATTTGAATTGTGTCAATAGAAAATATCATCGTTTTAGTCATGTAAGACTTTCTTCAAAATAACAGAAGTATGTATTCTTACTTTAACCTAATATTTGTATTTTCTTAATTATTTTAACATATTTATAAAAATAAAATAACAATTCTCTCGCTTTGATTTTTTTCAACTAATTCTCACAAATCACACTATGTTTAAAGCATTAAAGAAAGTTTGAAACACTTTTATCTTAAAAAATAATACTTAAATTAAAATAATTTAAAAAAAAATATGGTCACAAGGGTTAAGCTCATACCCCACAAACACTTAACTATTTAATTAAACGCAGAATTTGCCGCGTAACGGGTTAGAACCCAGGACCTCACAAGAAGACTGATGATATACTTAAACTAAAACCATCTTAAACAAATTAAAATGGGTATATAGAACTCGAAAGTTATCCAATAAAAAAAAAAGTGTGCAAAACATATATAAATATGATTTCATTTATCCATTATACAAATTAACTAGAGAAACATAATGATACACGTAAATAAAAATGGGAAAATTTTGTACATTTGAAAAAAAAATAAAAAATAGTTAGAGCTTCATATAAGAATGGTGTATGTCCTAAAGTTTAGGGTGCCTTTAAAAAAAAGTGAGCAATGTAATTTAATTTAGTTGTTAAATTTTATAATAATTATTGTTCAGGTTGTGAGTTCAATCTTGAAGGATGATTTTTTTTCTTTGGTGTGTTACCTAGCTTGCCTCACAATAGGGTCTACCTAACACCATTTAAAATTGGAATACCCAAATTCAAATTGCATTTATATGGGTTAATAAATTCTCATTTATATGGGTTAAATATCAACCCAAATTCAAAACATATTTATTTATATGGGTTAATAATAAATAGGGAAAGGATGGGGAAGAATTTGAGAGAGAATAGAGGATGTCACGGTTCAATTTGATTGGTAAAAAATAATAAAAAAATTCTATCTTATCTTTCATCAGTCCTTATCATTTATCTTTTAACATAGTGATTCTCTCTTATCACCTCTCTAATAAATATAATAAAAAAACAACCAAGTCAACCTATTTATTTATATGCGTTAATAATAAATAGGAAAAGGATAGGACGGGGGAGGAATTTGAGAGAATAGTGGATGTGGCGTAAAGAATTTGGGCATATTTGGTATGTGGTTTTTGTACTCAGGAATGGGAAAGGGAATGAAATGAGATGTTTGGTTGGTGGTTTTGATTCCAGGATATTGATTTGATTCTCAGATACTCAGGAATCATCCAATCTTATCTATATTGGGAGGAATGAATCCCATTTCGTAGGGATACACATTCTCTCTCATTATCTCCACTCTTCTATTTTCTCTCTCATAATTATAATTATAATTTTAATATCATATATATTTTATAATTATATTATACGTTATTTTATAATTAATATAATAATAAATTTTTATTTATTTATGAATAAATAATTTCAATTATTTAAATAATATTAAAGAATTATTTAAAATAAAATTTTAGTGATAATTAAAATAACTAATAATAATATAATTAATTTTAAATATTATATATTAATAATAAAATTATAATAAATTAATTAAAATATAAAAATATAAAACTAAAAATAAAATAACAATTTTATATAAAAAATATTAAAAAATTAAATATGAAATATTTTAATAAAAATTATTATTAAAAAAATTATACCATGTTATAATATATTATTAAATAAAATATTATATTTAATTTAAAATATATAATATTTGAAAGACTTTTTCTTATATTATTTATAATTAATAGATAATTATTTATTTATAATTAATAAAAAATTGAAACATTCAACATTTTTTTGTTATAAGTATTTTTATTTTTATTTTGAAAAAATATTAGATGTTTATATTTTATTAAATTATGTCACTTAAATATTTTATATATTTTAAACAATTATGTTACAAAAAAAAAATAATATTTTATATTTTTAATTTAATAAAATAAAATTAAAAACCAAACACTACACTTCTATCAATCATACCCATTTCCATTCCCATTTCACACATTTATCAATCACAATCCTATTCTCATTCCTTTATTTGAACCAAGCACCCCCTTAATAAACCCCTTAATAAATAACTTAATAAAGAAGTGAGAGAATATTCAAGAATAATAAGAATTTAACAAAGAAGTGAAAAATATTTAAGATCAATAAGAATCATTTATTGATTGTATTCGATATTAAATCTTTACAGGCTCTTATATAGGTTAGAAAAGGAAAGATAATCCTAATTATAAGGAATATAATAACTATCTCCTAATGATAAGAAACATATTAATTATATCTTAATTATAAATTATAAGAAATATAATAATTATATCTTATTTATTTTAATTATTGATGTAGATATTATTTAATATCTTTAATATGCTCTCGAAACGGCGTGGCACATAGTGATCTTGTCACGAAGGTAGCAAACCTTGATGACGACAAACCCTTAGTAAGAATATCTACAATTTGATCTTTAGTTGCGACGTACTGTATAATAAGAGATTTCTCAGCTACTCGTTCCTGAACAAAATGAAAGTCAATTTCAATATGTTTTGTACGAGCATGAAAGACTGGGTTGGCAACGAAAAATGCTGCACCAATGTTATCGCACCATAAGATAGGTGGAGTAGAAAGAGGAATCCGAAGTTCACCAAGAAGTGATTGAAGCCAACCAAGTTCAGCAGTAGCATGAGCAAGTGCTCTATATTCTGATTCAGTGCTTGATCTTGCAACAACGTACTGTTTTTTTGTTGCCTAAGAACACACAATAACCGGTAGTGGAACGACGATCGTCTGAACATCCGTCCCATTCAGCATCAGAGTAAGCAGTTAGTGTAAAGTTTTTGATTGGACATATTTGTAGACCATGACGAGGAGTGTGAGGAAGATAGCGTAAGATACGTTTGACAACAGCTCAATGTGTGGTAGTTGGTGTTTGCATAAATTGACAGGCTCAATTGATAGCAAAAGCTAGTTCTGGACGTGTGAGTGTAAGAAATTGGAGAGCACCAACAATACTACGATAAATAGTGGGATCACTTAGAGAGTCACCATGATGGCGAGATAAAGAAGACCCCGAAGCTACTGGATTGTGTAAGGGTTTGGATTGATGCATGTCAGCACGTGTGAGTATTTCTTCTATATATTTGTTTTGAGAAAGAAAGAGACCACTTGATGTACGAGTGGCTTCCAAGCCGAGAAAATAGTGTAGTGGACCCAAGTCTTTGACTGGAAAGGTATCCTTGAGGCGTGTGATTGTTTCAGATATAAAAGATGAAAAATTGCTAATAAAAATAATATCGTCAACATAGACCAAAATATATGCAGTGATGTTTTCCAAGTGATATAAGAATAAAGAAGTACCAGACTTATATTTCGAAAAACATGTTGGTTCAATAGCGAAAACAATAATGGAGTTGGTCACTAGTGCCTCAGATCGTACTCGAGAACGTGTTAATATAGGGTTTGTTGAGCATGTCAGAGCACTTTGTAGAGAATTCGATACAATGTCTATCCCTGTCGATAGAGGTGCATGTGTTGTATTATCCGATGATGATATAGGGGGTGGTACCATTGGAGTAGGAGGTGTCATCATTTGATAAGGGGGTATTATTATTGGAGTAGGATTTGGTACTGTCGGATGATTCACCTCAAGTGGTATTTGTGAATGATCCTTTATATTAGAGAATGATGAAGTAAATACTGGAGTAAATAATGTAGATGGTGGTATTGATCTAGTTGATGAAGCAAATGGGTATACAGATTCATTGAATGTAACATGACGAGAAATATATACGCGACCTGAAGGAATATGTAAGCACTTGTATCCTTTGTGAACAAGGCTATAACCCCAAAAAAACTAAATCAGAAAAGAGAGAGAAAAGCTATGGAGATTTGATTCGCGATCGGCACAGGCGGCACGATCAGCACGGGCGACACGATCGGCACAGACGACACAATTGGTATAGCGGCACGATAGGCACAGGCAGAAAGGCACGGACGACACGGTATTGTCCTGCACCGTAAGTCATCAAATCGACATCGGAATTACCATTAATCAAAGAAAGCGTCATCGGCACAAGCGGCACGACACGATCGGCACATGCGACAAAATAAGCACAAGCAGCACGGGACGATTGACACAGGCATCCCGGTATTGTCTTTCTCCGTTCATTAAGTGTTGCTAGTCTAGGGTTTCTTGTACATTTGTAAGCACCGTTAAATTTTTCCCTCGATTGCGGTTTACTTTTGATCATCTCTTAGGGGTTCTGCAATTAATTTGTTCGATTACTCTGTCTCTGCCATTATGGGGAAGGGGAAGAACAAAAATAATAAATCAAAAGAAATTAGAGATTTTGCGCTGGAAGGAATTAAGGAAGCAACAGTCAAATAATTTGAAAAAATTTCTAAAGAAGTTATTAAAGAACAGCAGGATACCAACACAATTAAGCAATCTGCTCCAACTACTGCTTGGAAAATTCCTATTGAAAATAATGCAGGAAAACAAGGGGATAATGAAGGAGCTTAGAAGATACGCTATAATGAAAGAGATAATCTGTTTGGGCTCAAGAATCAGATTATAAAGCTCCTTATGCATGCCAAAAGGGTAGAAATTGTCATCAATAAAGAGAAAACAAACCATATTACAATTCAACTCAACACCCATTATCTTCAAGACTGTAATCTGTTGAAAAAAAAGAAGAATATAAAGAAATTGTTCAATGGTCAGTTGCTACAAAGAAGAAACTAATGAAGGCTCCCAAATCTAGGTCATATACTATCAAGAACAACTCGACATGGAAAACTAATGAAGTCTGGAAGAACAACAATGCAAAAAAGTCAGAAATTCATTCTTATAAAGGGAAAATCTACTTAGACAATACACAGACAAAAGTGGAGGTACTGAATTCTCCATTTGAATTTAAATTTCCTACTGAAGTAGAGGAAAACTGTATAAAGGAATGGGAAAATATAGTTGTGGCAAACTACATAGGGAAAAACAGAGTATCCTTCCCAATTACTAAAGATGCATTGTTGATGCAATGGGAAGGAAAAGGGCTGGAGAAGATTTCAACAAATGTCCATGATTTATATTTCCTTAAATTCAAGAAGGGATCTAATCTAGAGGAAATTCTAGAAAATGGGCATACATATAGGATCCAATTGTATGATGTTAGAAAAATGGTCCGAAGACTTGAACCTATTGAGTAAGCCAAAAGAAACTGCACAGATATGGTTCAAGCTCTGGAATATACCTTCACATATGTACAATTCTGAAGCCCTTAGTCATTTTGCAGGTTTATTGGGTAGATCATTATACATAGATCCAATTACTGAAGGAGGAGAGCACCTAACATTTGCTAGAATTAGCATTAAGGTGCATCCTAGAAGCACACTGCCGAAAAGTATGACAGTAATAGACAGAAAAGGAAAACCTATTGTCATGGAAATCACTTATGAGTGGAGACCAGACATATGCTCTTTCTGCAATACTTTCCAACATGCAAGCCCAAAATGTGATTTAGCTAAGGAAGAAGATCATAAAATTCATAATGGTTGGAAAGTAAAGATGCAGGAAAACGATACAAATGTGCCTATTTTTAAAGAGCAAAATGTGGTTAAAGAACAGGAAACAGAAGATAAAGAAAACTATGTACAAGAAGAAAGCAATAGGAAGAAGGAGGTGGATCCTCAACCTAATCATGTTGAAGAAATAATTGATGATTCTCAATCAAATCAAGTTGAAGTGGTTGCTGATGAAAACAGAGAGGAAGATACTCAGATTAATCAAGAGAAAGAAGAGAATGTCAATGTTGATACAGAGGAATCTAAAGTTGTTGAGGATTCCAAAGATGAAGCTGAAGGAATTAAAGACAATGATCTCGAAATTCAAGTTGAGAACAACAAGGTGAAGAGCTCAGAAATTCTGAAGAATGATTATTTCTATCAAATAAGAACAAGTTCATATAAAGAAAGAAATCAAGATGAAAAAATGCAGTATTCATCAACCTCTTCAGTTCATCCCCCGTTCATTGCAAGAGGAAGGGGAATAGGAAGAGGAAGGACAATGGGAAGAGGAAGCCAATATGTTGAAACATCAGGTTGGTATGAAAATAAAAATCCTGATTAGGATAATTAAGATTTGATACAGTTTGTAATCTTTGTTTATAATCTCTATTTCTTGTATGTTTGATTGCTACTAATCATGTTCTTTAGGGTCGTTTGATTGCCATCTTATAATCCTAGCTAAGACTTGTCTAGCTTTGATTCTTGACCGTTTTATTTTTGGGATTTTAATGAAATGGTTTTAACCGATTTTCAAAAAAAAGTTTATATTTTCTGTTATACAAAAATATTATTATAACTTTTATTTATTCGTTGATGATATATGAAACGAAAATATTGTTATTTATTATTTTTATTTATTTATATCTTATCCTTATATTATTATAATTTATTATTTTATAGTTACAATAATGATGTGTATGTATCATACCATAATTTTAATTTAAAATGTTATTAATAAAATAATTGAACCTTAAATATTTAATTTATTTAAAGTAAACTCTCTCCATTTAAATTATATTTAATATTTTTCAGCTAAATTACAAGTAAATGTAATTATAAGAAAGTAATAAAATAAATGTGTTGGATCAATATACATTAAAGTCCAAACATATACAAACATACTTACTTAGGTTAACAACAAGATTGTGAGTTTGTAAAATAAAAATAATTGACAACCACCATGACATTTCAGCAACATTAACAGGACCAACATATATAAACAATTGATACAAAAAAAATCAATTGAAAAACAAAATCATAAATAATTTCATAAAATAAAAAGAAAACACCTACTCACAAAAATATAATAAAAAATAAACAATAAGGGAAGAAATTGACAGAATCACTTATGTCTTTCTCAATCACTTTATCTTGTTTGATGTTATTAGAAGATTATTAGAAATTTTTAATCCGTTTAAATTAATATAATATTTTGTATTTAAAATTTAATAAAATAAATTAGAGATATTTTAGTATTTTAATATCCTGATTGGGATAATTAGGATTTGATACAGTTTGTAATCTTTGTTTGTAATCTCTATTTCTTGTATGTTTGATTACTACTAATCAGGTTCTTTAGGGTCGTTTGATTGTCATCTTATAATCTTAGTTAAGACTTTCTAGCTTTGGTTTTTGACCGTCCCACTTTGGGGATTTTAATAAAATGATTTTAACCGTTTTCCAAAAATAAAACAAGGCTATAACCCAAGAAAGTGCATAATGTAGATCTGAAATCCAACTTGTGTTGATTATAAGGACGTGTGAGTGGATAATACGCACATCCAAATGTCTTAAGAGATGCATAATCCGGTAGATTTTTAAATAAAACCTCAAAAGGTGATTATTTATTTAAAACAGGAGTGAGAATCCTATTAATAAGATAAGTTGCTGTAAAAAATGCATCATCCCAATAAGTGCAAGGTATGCTCGCATGAGCTAAAAGGGTAAGACTTGTTTCAGTTATATGACGAAATTTGCGTTCAGCAACACCATTTTGTTCACTTGTGTGTGGACATGAAAAACGATGGTGAATTCCGTGAAGTTCTGTCAAATTAGTGAGATTCTGATACTCACCATCTCCATCTGTTTGTAAAGTTTCAATTTTCCGATTAAACTGATTTTCAACTGAAATTTTAAATTTAGTAAAAATACATCAGATTTTCTAGCTATTGGATAAATTCACGTATATCTGATGTAATCATCCATAAAATAAACAAAAAATCGATAACCCAATGAAGTAGTTACCGGGGCAGGTCCCTAAACATCAGAATATATCGATTCAAGAGGAGACATAATTTTGAAAACTGATGTAGAAAATGATAATTTGTGAGCTTTTCCAACATGACAAGCTTCACAAAACGTAAATGTACTACTACCAATTAAAGGTAAATGAAAACGAGAAATAACGTAAGAAGATGTCATAGATGATGGATGTCCCAAGCGTTGGTGCCAAATAGTAGCTGGTGAATGAACACTTGTGAAAGCTTGAATTTGATGATGAGAATATGATGGTGGTACAAGACAATATAGACCTCCTCTTAGTGTTCCACGAATTAACTCATTCTTCGTATCCCGGTCCTTAACAACACAATAAGTTGGGTGAAACTCAAAAAATACATTATTATCAGCCGAAAAACGAGAAACACTTAACAGGTTCTTAGTGGTGCCAGGTACATGAATAATATTTTGAAGTTTTAGTGTTCTCACATTACTAGGAATGAAAGATTCTCCAATATTAGAAATAGATAAGGTCATACCATTTCCAAAAGTAATATTTTCCGTACCTTGATAAGGAGAATGAGTATGAAGATTGTTTAAGTCAGCTGTCAAATGCTCCGATGCACCAGAGTCTGGATACCATGAGGGGTCTAATATAGAGACAAACGACGCCATCATTGTTGATGGAGTAGATTGTTTTGGTTCATACCGATGATAACAATCATTTTCTTGATGGTCATGACGATTGCACATTTGACAAATAAGATGATATCTGCAATTTTCAGCTACATGACCTGTTTTTTCAATTCGTACACTTTGATCGATTTCCACTATTTCGGTTTCCTCGAAAATTTCCATCAACTTTTTGTTTGTTATTTATTTGGGGTTAAATTATGTGACCTAAATGAGTTTTGATTATTCTTTGGCCAACTGTTACCATATGGCCCATTACCAACATTTGGCCCACTGCTATTAGGTTTAGCTGTCTTAAAAGAGGAAGAGATATTATGAATCTTACCTCCAAAAGAAGATGTTGTGGCCGAAAGATGTGGAGCATGGAAACTAGTAGGTGTTTGATTATTGTTCCAATTCCTATTACTGTGATTTTGACGACCATGTGCTACGTTAGCCACTGGAGCACCAAATGATGTGGACTCAATGTATCTTTGTTCGTGAGTCAATAGGTGGCCAGTGAGTTCATCAACCGATATTGGTTAAATTCGAGTGGTTAGGGCAACCATGAGGTTTTCATATCAGGTCCTAGTCCTCTGAGAATATGGGCTACAAGATGATGATCTGGAATCGTTTCACCAGCTAGGACAAGAGAATCTGTAGTATTCTTCTTCATCTGTAGATAATCGTTCATCCCACTATTTTCTTTCTTTCCTGTCTGTAATTGCATTCTTAATTGCATAAGTCTCGCTTGAGATTGAGAAGCATACATTTTCTCTAACGTTATCCACAATTTGTGCGTTGTGTTTATATTGGGGCCGACGATTTGTGTGAGAATTGAATCTGATAGTGTTGATTGAAGCCAAAAGAATATTCTCTGATCTTGTTCTTCCCAAACTTCAAATTCAGAATTATCAATTTGTTCACCATTGCTGTCAAAGATTTTCTTCACCGGAATCTTTGATTCTTGAATAAATTTGCTGAATTTATAACCTTTGATTATTGGCATGATTTGAGATCGCCATATCATGTAGTTTTGTTGATCCAACTTTAACGATGCAATCTGCGAAAAGTTGACGTAGATATTATTTAATATCTTTAATATGGCGGTTCAATTTGATTGGTAAAAAATAATAATAATTTTCTATCTTATCTCTTATTAGTTCTTATCCTTTATCTTTTAATATGATGACACATCGTTCTCTCCCTTTCCTATGGTATCATCCCTCTTTTAAATATAATAAAAATTATTCCTGATAAGTGGATTCTTTTCCATAATTAGAAGATTTACTTTTCCATAATATAAATGATTTACTTTCCTATCTTAATTAGAAGATTAGGATTAATATATATATACATATGGTTGAAGACAAAGAGAGAATAGAAAGAAAGATAGAGATGGGAGGAGAAGGAGTGAAGCATATAGTGCTGGCGAAGTTCAAAGATGATGTTTCTGAGGAGAAGATTAATGAATTTATCAAAAATTATTCGGATCTTGTCAATCTTATCGAACCCTTGAAGGCTTTCCAATGGTAATTATATATATAAACTCCAATTCAATTCAATTATATATTATATGATATGATCATTAGTTAATTAATATATGTGTTATATAGGGGAACTGAATTGAGCGCTTCTAATATGGATCAAGGGTTCAGCCATGTGTTTGAGTCGAGTTTTGAAAGTGTTCAAGGGCTGAACGAGTTCGTGAGCGATTCTCATCACATTGCGTTTGGGAAATCGTATGCCTCCATCTTTGACAAACTTGTTATCTTTGACTATAACCCCACCATCATTTCTTACCCTAATTAATGTCCATCATATTAACTAGCTAGCTAGGTCTTGGAGCTTGTTTGATCTTGCTTATTTTGATGTTTTTTTGTTTGGGTTTTTGTCCAAAAACGAAATATTTGTTGATAAATAAAACAAGTTATTTGGGCTTTGTTTGGTTTATTTATTAAAATTGTATTTTGTATTTATTTTAATTAATAAAATAAGTTATTTGATTGATAATAATATAAACGTTAAAATTAACTAAGTAGTCCAATTATAAGAATCGGTTTATAGAAAAAAATAATAATAATAATAATAATAAAAAAAATAAAAATACACTTTGTGTTTGTGTTGAAGTGGGGACAATCAATTTGAGTGTCTACTTTAAATTGTTGTTCCAAAATTTAATATTCTAATACCTTTCACCAAAATTAATTATTTTATAGAATTAGTTAAAAGAAATATATAATAATAATAATAATAAAGAATGAGATTGTAGAGTCAACGGCCTATTTATTAATTCGATTTTTACTTAATATATTTTAAAATGAAAGTTAAAATTGCGAAAAAAATAATTATTTAAAAAAAACTTCAATAATTCATTTTATTTGGAGCACTAGCTTTTATGCTATATGCATTCTTCTTTTTGGATTTTTAAAAAACATGTTTAAAATTAATTTTTAATCAATCACTTCTTAACAATCAAATCACTTATTTCATTAATCAAAATATTAAAATATTCTTAATTTTAAATTATTATTTTTTATTTTATTCATATATATCAATACCGTTTACATCTTTTTACAAAAAAATAATTATCACCTCATCAAAATCATAATCAATCATTACTTTTTTTTTTCTCTCGAGGTTTTAAAAAAATCCCAATTCGAACTAGCCCATAATTGATTTAAAATATATTTTATAAAGTGAGATATTAGTTTATTTAATTTTACATGGATATTTAAAAATAGAGAAATGATTAGGTGAGGGAATTTGGTGAGGGAATTTGGTGAGGGAATGACGTGGCATAATCTTATTCGCTGAAAAAATCAAATAATTTCTCTCTTTTCTCTCTTTCCTCCCACTTTTACATTTTCCAACCAATGAAGGTGATGCCACGTCATTCCCTCACCAAATTCCCTCACTAAATTCCCTCACTCTATCACTCCTCTTAAAAATATATATTTATTTATTTAAATTAATAAATAAAAAAAACAGCAATTTGTTAAATAAGACAGTATTCATAGGCAATGCCAGCTAGCAGATAATTAAGGCATCCGCCTCCGTGGGCGGCGGAGCCGGCCTATAAACCAAAACAAGACAGCTAATTTGAAGGATGATTTTGAAATATATTTTTATTTTGTGAAGATATTAAAGTAAAAACAACTTTATAGTTGATTGGTAATAGGATTTTTAAATAAATTTTAATATATATATTAATTTATTTTATTAATAAATCGAATAACTTTATAGTTGTTTGGTAATAAGTTTTTTAAATAAATTTTAATTTATTTAAAAATAGAAAATATTTTAATATTTTAATTAATAAATTGAATAATATAATTAATGATAGAGTAAATAAAATAATATTTTATTATAATTTATTTTAAAATAAAATAACAAATATTATTCAATGTCAATTTATTTTTTAATTACAATATACAAGAGAAATAAATTATGTATAAAAAATTAAAAATATTATTTAATTGATATTCTTTAAAGTTTATCTATTATTTAATGAATATTATATATACAGTCTTAAATTTATTTGTTTTTTCACAGTTTTAATAACAATATACATATCACATATATAAGTGATTTCAGCATTGAAGATATGAATTTTTCTATTTCTTCATTAATTCTTATTTGATGTTTTTATCTTGTTTTAGAGTTAAATTATCACAATTAATTTTTTTTTTCATTTTTTGAAAAAAATATATGTATAAAATAAAAAATAGGTTATTTAAACTTAACTATTAAAATATCATGTAATGAGAGTTAAGAGGGGAAATACTTTACAAATAAAAATCTTAAGATAAAAGGAAAAAAATGTGAATATAAATTTATTTTGTTCGAATTTATTTATAAGTAACAATCAAGTCACTCACTCGGTTAACCAATTATCTATAAAATTATGTTAAAATCATGAAAATTGCTGAATAAAATTATGTTAAAATCATGAAAATTGTTGTATATATGAATCTAGTATACTATTTAAAATTGTTAAAAGTTAAACTACTTTATTTTAGTAAAAAATGAGCCACCAAACACAAAATATGGGAATGAAGACTATGTATTCCATCTAGCATCCCTATTTTATATAATCACATTGCGATTAGTAGTAACTTTTTTTTATCATATAATTTATTTCAAATATTTATAATATTTACTTGTTTAGAAAATGTTAGTTAACTTCTGACCATCATTTATCGTATTTTGAAATTTATTTTTTTTTCACTTTATAATGTGATTTTACACCATATGTGGACAAAAGAAAAGTTTTCCACTCTTCACAAAATTTAAATTTGAACTATATAAATTTATATCTGAATTTTAGACAGTTACAAAGAGTTATAAGAACTTACTAGTGGATTTTATTTTTTCAAAAAACAAATTTACTTTAGGCTTTAGGTTTAGCAATAAAATCTGGACGGTTTAAATTTAATATATAAGTTTAGCTAGACTCTTACAAGGTTACATGAATTGGTTTTAGCATTTGGATCTGGATAATATAAACTATATCTAAATTGTAAATATTTATCAGTGGTTTTAGCATTAAGATATGAGTTATGTAAACGTTATGTCTACAAAATAACGCATACAAAATCAATATAAACGATTGATAATCTAGATATCAAAATATATGAATAATTACCAAAACTAAAATTCTCAATATAAAATATTTAACGACCTCATTTGAGTTTCTATACAATGGGTGTTAAGTAAAATAAACTTAACAAAATAATGAAACAATGACAAAAGAAAATTTGTAATTTTTTGAATTTTTTTTTTTGGAAAACAATTTAACACCATTTCATTTAAAAGCCCAAAAATGGGAGGGGTCAATAATCAAAACTAGACAAACCCTAGTTTTGATTGTAAGATGACAAACAAAAGACCCAAAATTTTATGAATGGTGACAGTCAAATCAAATTACAAAACACAGATTATAATGAACAAAAACTACAATCTAACTATCTCAACTTATGTTGTCTCTATATCCGCCTTTTGACCATATTGTCTTCTTCCACGTCCCATTCTTCTTGTGTTCTTCATTAAGGGAGATTGAATTGAAGCTGATGATGATGTTTGTCTGCTCTTATTGTTTAATCTTCTTCTATATGAACTCGTACTAACATAATAAAATGTATTTTTCTTCAGGATTTCAGGGCTTTTGTCACTACTTTTCTTATTTTTCTCTGTGTTTTTCTTCTCTGTTGTATCTTTGATTTCATCTTCTGCCTCTTCATCTTCATTGCTTTTAGGTTTATCTTCTTCAATATCCCTTATTTCATCAGTTTTGTTGATTTCTTCATTATTTGATTCTACCTTGTTTTTTCCTCTACCTCATTACTTTCTTCCTTCTCTGATTCTTCCTTGATTTCTCTCTCTGTATTTTTTCCTTGTTGATTTTCTTTAACTTCCCTAATATGCTCTTTGATTCTTGATTCTTTCGTTTCATTTTTCGTCCTTTTGTATTTTTTAAATTTTTTAAATCTTGAGTCGTACTTGAAATGATCATGGATCAAATTTGTATTTTATAAATCTTTTGAAATGTGAAAATTTAATATGGATATAATTGTATAAGTTTTAATGTAGAATAAAATATCACGATAATATCAATATTATTATTATATTATATTAGTTTTCTTATAAGTTTGATATAATCTAAATTATGTAATTCAATATTTTTTTATTTTAAAAAATATAAAAGAGACATATTTGGGGATATATTTTAACCATTCTCTATTATCTTTTAAAGGAAAAAAACAATTTATTCATTCTTCTAATTATTATGACAAAATCAAACCTATTCTCCTTTTGCATCCTTATTCTCACCATGTAGCTGGAATGATGATAATGGTGGATAGAAGCAACACACAAACAAGATGCTCAACGATTGTTGCGCCATGGTCTGTAGATGCGTGTAAGAATAATTGTAAATGGAAATTCGATGGCACTTACTTGGGCTTTGCTCCACCTGATGTCACCAAAAACACCAAGTGCACTTGTTTTCATTCGTACTAAATTGGTAAAGAATTTGTCAATGTTTTTGAATATCAATTACGTCAACCTATCTCTAATTTCATTTGTGATGAGATGTTTATAAATCTCTTACTATTCTAATAATAAAATTGTGAGTAATGTTTTACGTGTTCTAAATTTCGATCACAATTTTTTATATTATAAAATGAGCTACTAAATAAGAAGTATTTAGTACTAAACATTAGCGGCGCTTTAAACGTCTTTAAACGTCTTTAAACGTCGTTGTTTGTACGGTAATCTCTCTTCTCTTATTATCCATTAATCTCTTTTATTAGTGAGAAGTATTTTCATAGTGTTCCTTATTATAAATTAAAAGTATTAAATAAATTAACTTATTAGGTTTAATATTAAATTATTTTATTTACTATTTTATTTTCATAAAATCAATGACTCGCAATTGAATATATATTTACATAATTGAATATTTCGGAAAGTTAAAAAAACGAATTTAATCAGGTGAAGTCAATATATTATAATATAGATTTTGAAATTATATTATACACAAAAAATTAATAAAGTATCCTATAAATAATTTAATTGAATTATATACACTAGGTCATATATATATATAGGTGGATCAGTATTTTTTATTTATATCTTATCAACAAAAATTCATACCTTAACGAATATATATTTAAATTTTTACAGCTTTAATAATATATATATATATATATATATATATATATATATATATATATATATATATATATATATATATATATATATATATATATATATATATATATATATATATATATATATATATATATATATATATAATTCTGGTTTGACTTTTTTAAATTATTTCACATAATTTAGTGAATATTAAATATACAGTCTTAATTATATTTAAATTTTCACAATTTTAATAATAATAATATATATATATATATATATATATATATATATATATATATATAATTCTGATTTGATTCTTTAAAATTATTTCACATATTACATACATATATACATCAGTTTTAATGTTACACAAATCTACAAGTGATCTTAGCATTGAAGATGTGAATTTTCTTATTTCTTCCTATTTTTATTTCATATTTTATCTTGTTTTAGACTGAAATTATTCGTAATTAATTTTTGTTTATTTTTTAAAGAAAAAAAATCACATATTTAAAATAAAAATAGGTTATTTAAACTTAACGATTATACAATGTAAAAAGAATGGAGGCGGGGAATATTTAAAAAAAAATATAAAACCTAACACAAAATTAAAAAAATGAATATATGTTTATTTTAGTTGGAATTTTTTTCTATGTAGCAATTAAGTGTACAAGGTCAACTAAGCCCAAAATAATAGGGATAAAAGGATAAATATAGTATTATTTGATTTTATTAAATTTAAGACTCTTCTATAAAATTTTCATTTTAAGAAGTATACTTCAACTATTTTGTTATATTTAAAACATTCTATTAGGTGTTAAAAATCTACTAAATTATTTATCATATTATTTTTAATTTATTTAATATATATTGATTCCGAACTCGATCACCGATTCTCTCTCATTACTTCATCGTTGTCACCGTCCCGTTGCCACTTCACCTCCATCACTAATCACTCTGAACAATAATCAAACAAGGAAAGCCAACCAATTTACTCATTTGTATATTTAAGATTCAGAATCATGACAAAAATAGTAAACTGGTTCCTTCAGAAAACTCATTATCTTCCCGGATAAATGACAAATTGCTTCATCTTCATCACTTCCCCTTTCTCAAACTCTTAACAAACCCAAAACGTACTCCACCGCCAAAGTAGATGTGGAATCTGGCTTCTAACCCATGTCCTCCTCCGTTAGAGGGCGATTGAATGAGACCCCTAGTCGGTCGCTGATCTGTTAGCATTAATTGTGTTTTTTTAGACCCAACCATTTTGCCACTGTTTGCCACTTGAGAGTTAACTGATGGGTAATGTATTCTTCAAAACAAAACGTTTTGCCAATTAACTGAGTATTGAGTATAAGAGATGAGCAAAACAGAATGAAATCAAAACGACAATGCAAGACAAGATTTAGCGTGAAAAACCTCTCATCAAATTGAGAGTAAAACCCACGGGACCAGTCAGATCATTTAACAATCCACTATCATCAACAAGGTTACAAACAGAGGTTATCTCTAGATATAAACTAGAGTCACTAATCAATTGCAACAAGATCACACAACAATCTTGGCAAATAACAACAAAGAGCAGAAATAGTAAAATCAACCAACCTTGTCAATTCTGCAACTAGAAAACAGATCTTCACCGTTTAGAACGTATCCCCAGAAATAACCAATAAATAGTTAACGTTTGAAGACGATCAAACGGTGCAAACTCCTGCAAACGGAAATCTTCTCCAGTAGCTACCTTAAACCCTTGAATATGTTTTTGCTCTGGTCTCTCTCATGTTGTTCTCCAAACTCTGTTAATCTAAAGTGGAAAAATAATGTTTCTTCACATTATATATCGTGGGCCCTAAATAAAGCCCACAATAAGTTGGGTCTCTCCAACTAGGAAGTTGGAGGACAAATTCCAACATTAACACCATCGCAGCCAAGGTGTTGATTACCGAATCATCAGCCACGCAAAGCCTTGAAACCCTTAGATTGTTGATGATGAATGGAAAGAAGCTTTGAGGAGAATCTAATGGTTCTATGTGAAAGTTCCTTGGCCAGAGTCTCGAGCAACTCATTTCTTTTAACGCATGGACATTCGTAAGGTCGATTCACTCCACGGTCAGCGGCTACTGATTGTGATGTGGAAGAAGAAGAAACATGGGCCGATGCAAGTTCAAACCTCAGAATTATACATAATTAGATCGAAGAATCGAGAATGAAATTGATAGTATATGATTAGTTGGTAGGAGCCCACCCTTTAATTTGAGGAAATTTGGTTCTGAGAGAATCGGCAACTCCAAGAGCATCAAGAGCCCACCAAGCATTAGTCCACAAGGTGAGAGCAAAGCCACTTACTCTAAGACTGTTGGATGATTCCAACACCAAGCTCTTCAATCCCAATCTGATTTTTCCAATTCATTATTATTATTATTATTATCCAAGAAGAAGATGAATGATTATTAGTACCTATGAAATCCCAAAGTGTGGATAGGCCTGCAATTCCAGCACCGATAATTACTATCTCTTCTTCTAATAAATTTACCTTTGTCTCCTTCATTTTCTTTTACCAAAAATTGAGTAAACTAATTGGCTTTTATTTTCTATATTATACTCTCATTGCCGCGAGAACGGTGACACCGATTATGGGAGAAAGAGAGAGAATCGGTGATGAGCTCAACTCTCAACTCGAATAAAATATATATATATATATATATATATATATATATATATTAAATAAATTAAAAATAATATGTTAAATAATTTGACTGAATTTTAACTCTTTTAACACCATTTATAGAAAGGGTTAAATATAACAAAATAGTGTAAGTATAGTTCTTAAAACGATAAAATGTTAGGAGAGTTCTAAATTTAACAAAATCTTACTACAAGAATCCTATATTTATCATTTATCCCTAAAAAATGGGTATGAAGACTCTATGTATTCCACCAGGCATTCATTCCTATTTTAGTAATTTTTTATCGCATATTTTATATTAAATGTTTACAATATTTACTTGATTCCAGCAATCATATTTTTCATAATTTTAAAAATGTTTTTATTTTTTTTTTTGTTAATTTATAGTGTTATTTTACAAAAGTTAGAAATGAAAAGTTAACATGGTTTATCTTGAAATGAATAAAAAAAATTGACCTTTTAAGTTTTTACCTTTTACTCATGGGTAATGAATGAATGCATTGGTTTTCACCCTGTAAATGCATTGGCCATAAATTTTCACAGATGTACTTTAAAGATGCCATATGGTATGGATTCTTAAATGTCAATTACATGCTTGGGAATTTTCTCCATCATAAAACTTACCCGTGGATGAATTTTAATAACAAATAGTTAATTCATTTTTAAATATAAATATAAATTTCTTTTATACACAAATATTTATTTCATTAGGCTTTAGAATACAGTCTTCATTTATAAACAAGTATATTTTAATTACTAAAATTAAAAAAATAATCATCATAGGTAGTTGTTTTTTTCTTACTAAAAATAAAATGAATATATATATATATATATATATATATATTTATTTATTTTTTCCTTTATTCATGAAGGTTTCTCTTTAACATAAAGTTTCAATTAATTTAGGACCTCTAATACAATTTATTTGTGAAATAAAATGATGTCTTCTACAATCAATTCAAATAAAAATAGATATATTTTTTACAATTACATCGTAATAATATATTCACCTGTATATCTTATTTTTTATTTAAAAATAGTACGATTTTACTATCATTAATTCTCATTTTAATTTAAAGTATTTTAAGTTAAAATTAAACTCGTGACTTCATTTAAATATCTATTCGTATTACTTAAACTATATAAAGAGTTAATTTATTTTATATTATAAATGACAATGTTTAATATGCCTTCAATCATGAATTTTCATGTTATATTCTTATTGAATTATTGTGTTACTTACTTACTTCTCTCACATATTAGGTCAATGTGTATAAAAGCTCATCCAAAATTCATATGCATGTATAAAAAATTAATGCTGATAAATTATGTTAAAATAACATAAATAAATTTAAACTAATTTCATGATATTACACTCTTATGGAACACAGAAGGATTTTTGAAAAATACATTTTTTTTTATCATATCATAATCTCATATCAAACTCTAGTCTCAATTGTTTTATTTCTTAAAAGGAAAATTATTTTGTTTTCTTACATTAATCAACACACAAAATCTCAATTTTTTAATTTAAATCATACAAATGATCTATACTAATGTTTACTATTACCTTATTTAAATATATATTATTTAAGATTCTTATTAATATTATAACTTATTATTAAATACATTTTAATTTAATAATTATGATATTTTTTATATGTATATTTTCACAATTAAATTATTATTTATATACAATAATTATGATAATTTTAATTATATTTAATTTCTCATCTTTTATATTTTTATATTTGCAAAATTTTAAATGTTATATTAAGTTAAATTTATATTATAAAATTAATAATTTTTTATGTTATCAAATTTACTATTAATAAATAATAGTATTCTTGATTATTTTTAAATAAACATGTAAAAATCAACTTATTCATTCGAATTAAGATAAATAATTGAGAAGATCAAAATTGGTTGGAAGTGTAGCAAAAAAAGGAAAAGAAGTGTATCAAGAATCATCCCCCTCCTTAAACTTAAATATTAATATAATCTCAAATAAATAATAATCATAACTTCCATAGTTTAGAAAACATAATCATATCTTAATTACTTTCCCACCTCATAGTTAATAATTATTTTTTATTATAATACTTATATTCTTTAAAGACAAATTATCTAAATATTTCTCTTTTTTCATAAATTAAAAAATAGCAAAATTCTTTGATTAACCACCCTTCATTGTTCAAATAACTGGATTTTGGACACACTTAACTAAGAGTAAGTTTGATTATAAATCAGTTTGGATGTTTAGTTTAATCATTTTTTATTTTGTTTGGATATTCTATCAGTCGATTTTTTTTGATTATAAGATTAGTTTGATCGATTATGTCTTTGTTAGCCATATATACAATTTTTTCATATAAAAAAAATTCCTATAAATATATAGGATCAAATTACACATTATTTTCTTTAATTAATTCATAATAATAGGTTGGTACTTCGGTTTAATGCCACCGAATCGACTAGTCAATGAAAAAGTAGGGTAGAAAGTTAATAAATTTATAATTGACATATTTATAAATATATATTATTATATTATAATTTAATAGAAAAATGGGTAAAATTATAAATATATTATTATAATATATTTATTAATAATAATTAAAATTTTAAAATAAATTAATAAAATTAATATCTTAGAGAAATATTTGGAAATTCACACTTCTATTTATATAATTTATTTATTTATATTTATATTTTGTTTTAATTTATATTATTTAAGTTAATATTTTATTTTAATATTTTAATTTAGTATGTTTAGTTTTAATTAAATATATTAAAAAATTAAATAATTTATTAATTGAATAAGAATGTAAATAGATTTAGAAAAAATGTTAATATAAAGTTGAGTAGCTTACGTCATGTGACTAACTGTGTTTATGTCGTTTTGTGTATATACTTGTGTTCGTGTCGTGTCTATACTCGTGTTGTATTTGTGTCAACTCGTGACCGTGTTATAATCGTATAAACTTATTATTGTATCGTGCTTGTGTCATGTTCAACTCCACTACTGAAAAAAAGGTCTTTACCGAGAGTATATGCTCTCGGTAAAGGCCCTATACCTTTCGGTATAGGTATAACTCCGAGAGTTTGAGTAACTCTCGGCATTTGTCAGCATTGCCTCTTTTGATAGACGTAATTGATTGTTTACCGAGAGATTTCGTAAATTTATTGGTTTAGATACCAGAGAGGAAAACCGAGAGTTATATGGAAAACTCTCGTTTTTCCCTTTAAAGAAAAACCGAGAATTGTATAGAAAACTCTCAGTTTTTCCCTTTAAAGAAAAACCGAGAGTTATTTGAAAAACTCTCGGTTTTATTTGAAAGGAAAGAACCAAGAGTTTTTCAAATAACTTTCGGTTATTCTTGGAAGGGAAAAACCGAGAGTTTTCTATATAACTCTCGGTTATTCTTTAAAGGCAAAAACCGAGAGTGTTCTATATAACTCTCGTTTTTTCTTACAAGGGAAAATCCGAGAGTTCTTCAAATAACTTTCGATTTTTCTTGAAAGGGAAAACCGAGAGTTTTCTATATAACTCTCGGTTTTCCTTTAAAGGAAAAAAACGAGAGGTTTCTATATAACTCTCGGTTTATCTTTAGAGGGAAAAACCGAGAGTTTTCCATATAACTTTCGGTATTACCCTATAAAATGTACAAAATAGGTCATTCGTTTTGTGCGCAACCAAAACATGTTCAGCCAAACCAATACAATACAATAACATACATAAACCAAATGAATTCATCCAAACAAGTTGTTATCTAAACCAAACCAATCATCCAAACAACATGTTATTTGTCGAATCAAAATATACCAAATAATCCATTAACCTGTTATCATTCGAAACAAAATGTATCAAATCATCCATAAAACGTACCTAATCAAGATGTACTACTAACTAGAATTAGCTAGGGTGTTGATACCGGCTCATTAATAATTCAAGTTGTTCTTCATATTTCTTCATTTGTTTCTTCGTTGATACTCAATCAAAATGTACCGACTATTTGTTGAAAAGAAATTAAAAAAAAATTAACAACCAATCTAGATAATTAAAGATCATTCACAATATCATTATCATGACAATGTTGGATTTTAAATCCAAAAAAAATTATTGATTATTTTGGAGATCTTATTGCTATTTTAAGAATTATAATATACAATATAATAATTATAAATATATGTTTAGTAAAATAAATGTTATATATCTTAGATAAAATTTTAAAATAAAAATAAATAAATAAGTATATATATATATATATATATATATATATATATATAATAAAATAGGTTAAATAGATTATATATTTAGCTGATAGACAAACAAACAAAAACAGAGTTGAAGCCTATGTATTAGCAAGAGAGAAAAATGATGATGCTTTCATGCTTAAAAAAACTGATGCTGATGCTGCTTCCATGCTGACAAATAAAACAAAATGATATGGTTTTGTCTGACCGATAAAAGTAAGAAAGAAAGAGAGAATTATTGGACTTTTCTTCACTTACAAAAACAAAATTAGAAGTAATAGTAATTTAAGCTTAAATCCAATTATATTTACAAATAAAATTTAAATTCCTAAATTTCAATAGTCTTAATGATTAAAATATAGATAAAATAATAGATTTAAAAATAAGCTAAAAGTTTAAAATAGAGATCACAGACAAACCCTCCAACAAAATATACATTCGGTATATTAAGTTTCTTGCAAAACTCAAAAGAAATAAAATATTTTGTCACCTTTTTCTGTCTATGTCTATATTTATTTTTATAACAACTTTTATTATTTTATTTATATTTTTTAAAATTTTTTAATTAATAATTATATAACATTTTATTTTAATATTTATTTTATTTATTCTATTTTTACTTTTTTTTTACTTTTAATTTTTTTAACAATTAAAATTAAATAATTGTATATTTATTTAAATTTCAAATATTTTGAGTCAATTAAATATAATTTTATTATTAATATGAAATTAATTAAATAAAATTAATATTAGATGAAATAAAATAAATAAATTCTTTAAATAATATAATAAATTAACTATTAAATAATTCAAGTTCAAAATAAATGTATTTATAATTAATTTAATTTAAAACAAATAAACTTTATAATTTAATTTAAACATTGGTTGGTTGAGTTCTTAGGGCATTTGTATCAGCTTCCCTATTTTGTATCCCTAAAAATAATATAAAATAATAATATCTCTATTTTAGAGAATCAAAATATAAATTATTCTACGTCAGCTTCCTTATCCTTATCCATATATCATTTAAATATTCATTAAAACAACCAACTTTTCAACCACCTCAACCACTAAATTACTTACTCATATATATTTAAATATTTATGAAAGAGAAAATATATTATTTTATTATTTAGAGATGCTACAGTAATCCCTAAATATAAAGATTTACTGTTCATCATCCCTAAAAAATTATAAGGATAGAGAATTTGATAAAGCATTTGTTTTACAACTTTTATATTATTTATCTTAATAATAGAGAAAGAACACATTTTAAGGATTCTGCTACAAATGCCCTTAAACCGTCTTTATTTATTGTCTATATATGAAATGAAGTTAAATGGAAGTGGGAAGTCTTCTCAGTCGAACTCTCTATCGGATATAATGACCAGCAAATTTCATAGGCGGTGTTTCTCTGGTAGCCGTTCTCCTCAATCACGCCATCTCCGACATTTCTCCCGTAGCTAATGCTTAGAGGTAAATATGGTTCTCGAGCTTCCTTGTCTTTTTATTTCTTGATTTGGTATTCCAATCTAGCTAGGAGAAATTAGAGAGATCCGGTAATTTCTGGAATTCAGGAGCAATGACAAAGACGAAGAATGGACTACTTTATTTTGCTTCATGGAGAAGGGAAGAAGAGGATAAGTTTTAAAATGCAAAAATGAAGGTCACCAGCCAGAAAGTCTGGAAAATCTCATCATCATGACAATGATTCCGATGATTCATTCTACAAGATAGATCTCGAACTTTGTTATAGTTTCCAACATAACTTCCATGTCTCTCTTTCACTCGCTATAAATCTTTCTACATTATTAACGAATATGTTGCGGCAATATGTTGATTTAGGATGTTAATTGATGTTAGAGTTAATGAAATTGACAAAATTATGATTATTTCACTTTCTTCATTCTATAATTGCTGCAATTTCTTTCTGTTTGAGTCACTGTTACATTTTTGTAAAAATCGACCTAGTTATTCATCAATTATAGTCTTCATCGCTGGTTTTATTTGTTTTTCTATCGTGTTGAAGAATAATAGGTCTAATTTCCATCCTAAAGAGCAATATATAATAGTAACAAATTTCTAAAATGGGCAGATCTCAATGTCATCAGCTCTTACTCTATAAATTCTACTTCAAATAAATAAAAGTTTTAGATGGCTAGAAATGACTAATTCATTCAGAAACTAGTTTTTCTTAAAAAAAAATTGGAATTGTACATAAATCCTAGTAAGAAATGCCAGTTTTTTTTAACATTATTGGATTTTCTTCTTCACTTGTCAAAGAAATGTAATTGTACTGGAACATGATCCCATATTCCAATAAAGTTAGGGTTTTAAAACTTAAACCGGTACAAGCTCCATGTCTTACCTTGCTTTCGAATCCCTTAAATGAGAGGGACGAAAAACCGAAATGGTAGCTAACATCGATGGAGTGCATCATCTCTCGAGCTTTTATACCGAGTTAGCATTTATCGCATGATTTCTTATCCGTAATGCATTACTCCGTTACATGGTTGGTTGTTTTAGTTATTATTTTGTTCAAATGGAATAAAAAGTTGTTCAAAAGGGAATAACGAGGTCGCTTCAAGTTTGTTGAGCGTACTAGTATATAAGATATTGAGGAGTGACGTTCATTTTCATTCTCGTACTTCATCTTTAGTCGAGCTCTTGGTATATGAAGTTATTGGTTATGATCAAGAGATCATATCATTTATTGAAGGTTAATGAATGTGAATGACCATCATGAATTACGTATTCGTCCTTAACATCTTTACATACTTGAGTTTTTTCAGCTTGTCACCGTTTATACATATGGTAGTTTGTCAACACTCCATCAAACTATAGAAGGTCTCCCATTAATGGAGTGCATCATCTCTCAAATTTTACATCAAGTTAACATTTTTTGCATGCTTGTATATTCATAATGTAATGCTCCATTGCCACGTGGTTAGAACTATAGAAGGTCTCCCATTAATGGAGTGCATCATCTCTCAAATTTTACATCAAGTTAACATTTTTTGCATGCTTGTATATTCATAATGTAATGCTCCATTGCCACGTGGTTAGATTTTCTTGTTACTTCTTTTTGTTTAATTTTGAAGATACTTCAAAATTATAAAATGGGCTTATATCAATTATATTGAACATATCAATGTATAAAACTTTGATGAAATAATTTGTATTTTTGTCCTTGATTTTTTAATGTTCATTGTGAATATAAAAAATGTCATTGTCTAGATGACATAATCTTCACTGTCTCGAAGAAAAGGAAAGAAAAAAATACCATAAATGCATCTTTTGGAGTGAGTACCCTAAAATGCTTATATACAAAAGCTAAATCGACTATGTGGTTTTCGTGATTCTTCTAATTGATCGGTATTTTTGGTTTGTCATGAAGAACCTATATGTCTATAATCATGGTTAAAGAGAGAAATCATACTAATCACATAATGACCCATGTCATCATCTAAGCACACACGTGTTCCCATGGGGAAATAGATAAACACTTTCAAACTTGTCATTTTTATTTAAAATACAATTATTTAAATGTGGAGGCAGTAATAAACAAGATAACCTGTTACAAATATTCAACACTTGTCCTCACCTTACAAATGCACACAATGTTTGCAAAATATAAGAAGATATTTACTTCTAATACATTACAAAGAATGAAAGGGATATGAAAATGAGTCTTCTTGGTGCCTTTCCATTCCTCGTTATTTATCCTTTTGACTTCTTTGTTTGAATTGCCTTGTCACTAGTACAAACTTAACTAGAAATGTCAAATCTTTAATATCAAGACAGTTATTTTCGTGTCACTCCACTTGGAAGAATATGAGGAATATGGCTTTTGGTTGATTATTACCTTTATGGCTAAGACATTTTTCAAAGGGTTTAATCTCGTTTTAGCCAGAAAATCTTGATTTTAAGACCAAAACACTTGTGATAGGCTAAATTTGTTGCACCGAGAGTAGACTTACTTATAAAATAAACACCAAAGACAAGAAAACCTTATGTCATTTTTTAAAGTTAAAATGTACCCGTGGACACCTATCTGACTATAATGCATTGACGTATTTATATAAGTATAGTAGGAATATAAAAATATTCGACGTGTTTCTATAGAGTAGATAGACGACCAACAAATCATAGGAGTAGTGATCTTGTCTTCGAGTCTAAGTAGAATCACAAGAAAATATTAGTTCTCCACCATCTCAAATGAAGCCATCAATGTAAGAGAGAAAACCTTCAATCGAGAGATTCTCCCCCTTTAGTGCTACCACTAAAAGGAAAACTCACTAAAAATATAAAATGGGGATTGATCCTAGGACTTTAAGTCAATATCATGGAACATCACTCAATTTTTGAACCGAGCCTTATTCTTAATTGATTAATCTATCTTTGCACATAATAATATAGGTGTACATATGCATAGGCACATCATGTACTACCTTAAAATAATATGTCAATGTGTACAAGATTAGTGTTGTGACCCTAAATAGCTGGCCTTGGTCTTGTCTTGATTGTGGATAGCCAGGACCGAGAGGTGCCTAAAAACAGTAGCGGGTGTGCGGCATGGCACCGGAGATAAGAAAGGCTAAGTAACTAAAGCTTATGTTCTGGAACTCTTGTGAAGTGCCAGGACCGAGAAGAAGTGTGTCGAGGCGGAGTCGTGTGCGGGGGAATTAGATGCAATGTTTTAGCCGAATTGTCTTGGCTTGATGGTGGCCAGGGCCGAGAGGTGCCGAGAAGATTGTCGCGGGTGTGCGGCACTGGCACTAGAATGCTAGGTAATCAAAGTTTCTATCGGGACCGAAATGTTGAATATTAGGACCGAGAAAAGAATGTTAGCATACGTTTGTCGTGGCATGAGTGTGGAGTGCTAGGACCGAGAGAGGTGTGTTAAAGAGGTGGCGTGTGCGTGCGGCAAAGGCACAAGGTGTTAGCAAGTGTCGGTCGGGGCCTGATTGCGGAAGGCCAAGACCGAGTGGATGCCTAGGTGTGGTCGTGTGCGTGCGACCTAGGTGCAAAAGAGTGACAAGGTCTAGCGCATTGTGAGAATGCGTGTATGGGATGCGGAAAATGCAGAGCCGATTAGTGACGGTTAGAAGAGGACCGAAGGCGATCAGAGTGGGGTCCGGAAAATGTCGGCATGATGGGTCGTGGACCCAGAAATATCGGCATGATGGGTCGACTGGGGGAAAAAGTCAGCAGCAGTTGGGCTCGGTGGAGAATAGGGGCAGAGTGGACGTTATGGTCAATTATGACTCATGTTCAGCAGCGGGTGCACAGATAGGACCGAGGAAGAACATGGGGCTGTAGTAGTGGACGGTTGAGACCCACGACTGGCAGTTGAGACCCACGTTCAGCAGCAACCTCCCACTAGCTAGACCCACGATCAGCACCAACTGCCTGGAAGATTGACCCCCACACCCTAGAACGGTTATTTTCCTAGGCAGATTGTTATTCTTTAGGGCTTTAAATATCTCTTGAGCTGCACAAGACAAATTGTTGGATTTCGGATAGAAAAATATCCCCCACAAGTGAGAGTCATTTTGTGTGCAGCCTTGAGAGTTTATAGCCTCTTTGTAATCGATATTTGTGAGTAAATATATTATAAAGTTGGGCATTGTCCGTAATCGTTGTGTGTGTTTCTCTTTGTCGTATGTTTGATTTATTATTGTGCGACTTGGCTGTTTGTTGAGTGAGTCATTTATTTCTGTGCGAGAAGTGAACCTCGGAGTTGGCTGATTGTTTTGGTGCGTAAAACAAGTCGCACAAGGGCGAAAAATTAAGTAAAAATTCTACTGCGTTATTTGCCCATGTGACAATTAGAATTAATGCACGTAGAAAGGCGAAGTTAGATAATGTATTATTTTTCGCTATAATTTATTATTTCATTTTTTTGGAATTTTTAATTTTTAGATTTTTTTTAAAGGTGTAAAATAATATTCTTAGAAATGATCAAAAGTTACTCCTAGTAGAGTCACCATAAAAGGTGTAATGCCAAAATCGACCTTTTAAACACTCATTTTCGCTTCCAATTTGTATTTTAAAAATAATTCTGAGTCTAAAATTATTTCATATACATGCCTCAATGCAAGATAATTGAAAATAATTAATTTAGAGAAAAAATAATTAATTAATATTGACTAGAGATATGAGGAAACTAGCGGGGCTTGTTAATTGCTTACAAGAGAAAGTCCAAACAATTGTAGAGGAAGTAAGATATTAACTAAAAATGAGTCACCATATTTAGTTTTTCAAGCTTTTATAAAAAAAAAATCATTTTTTCATGTTTGGTTGTTTAAATATTAACGAGGTGTTTAAAAAGTTTAGAGCAATTTTTAGAAGCGTTTAAATCTCACTTTAAACTCAAATTTTGTATTATTTCATTTATAACTTTAAATTTCAAACATAAATTTGTGTTTGATATATTTTATCTACGACTTAATTTCTTTAAATTTAAATTATTGATTTAGATTCACTATTAATATGGTTTTAAATTTTTTTTGGCTCACATTAAATTTATTTAATTAACTTTATTTTAAAATATTTAAATTTAATTTTAAAATTGAAAAACAGGTTTCTATTCCTCAGTTTTTTCCCAAGAATGACAACCCAAAATATATCACAAAAAATGATCGCAAGTTTTACGACTGGAGGTTGAAAATGAAGTCTACAAACGTGGTCCGCATCCGACCCATGACCCCAAATATGGCTTATCAACATTTAAGATTTGTTTGTGTTTTATTTTCAATTTTATTTATTTTGTTATTTATAACATTAAAATATCTTGAACATTTTTAATAAATAAAAAATTAAAAACAATTAAAAATAAAATTTGTTAGAAATATAATATTTTATTATTTTATTTTTAACATTTGTTCAAATTTACTGTAAAATCTCCAAAATGTTTGGATTGATTTATTTATACTCATAAAATTCAATTTATGAATATAATAAATTTGTAATTCTACTATGGGCCATTTTCTCATTTTTCCATTATTCAAGGAATTGGATTATATAATGTAAATAATTATTATGTTCTTTAGATTTAGTCTTAGGTCATAAGCGCTAGATATTTTAGAACAATTAAGATTCGATAAATAATCGGATTAAAATAAAGGAAAAATAATTCTAAAAAGTTGTATATATTAAAAGTAGAGACCGCTTTTTAACGGACACGTGAGACATAACACCAAAACATTTTCTCACGTGTAACCAATCACCGAATTCCTTAATGAATCTCTTTTCTAAAGGTGTTATTGTTCTACACGCCAAAATATTTATTTTCCTAATTTTTTGAGAAAAATTAGGTAGCGACTCTTAAATTACAAACCGTTATTTTTAATAAATTCCTCGATTTGATTTGATTTAAATTATTTCAAAATTTTCGAAGAAATTTATAGTTTATATTTATTTCTTAAAAATAGAAAAACCGCACATTTGTAAGGACATACATTTTAAACACGTAAATGTTTTCCAAAAGAAAAGGGATCTCATTGCATGTCTCCATAAAAAAAACACCCCTAATCATGCACCAAAACTGAGTCTAATCATTTTCTTCCAAGCCTTACTCAAAAGAAGAGGAGAGTTTCAATGCACACATTTCTTCCTCATGACCAGCTACATCAACAAGACTTACGACTTCAACTATTTTGTTATAGAGTCGTGGAGATGAATTTCACTCCAACCATAGATCATACAATGAAGATGCCTGAAACTTATTACTTGAACTTCTATGCAGAGAATAATGTGTTCTCGGTGTAACATCTTGTGCATCGTGAAATGTTGTAGATGATAAGTAACCTTTGATCCCTTAAAAGTGACTTTTTTTTATCATGAATTACTCAATAACAATGAATTTTATAGGTGCACCTATTATTGGGATGGCTATAGTTAAATTATATCGTGAGTTTATTTTGAGGCTAACAATTATTAAGTCTTTGGGATTATTTAAAAGCTTTTATGCAAACCAAATGAATCTGAGTCTTGTGCTTTAATTTATACATTGGCCTTGTTTGATTTGATTTAAATTTTTTTTTTTATAAAAATCTAAATATTATCAAACTTTATTTTATTTATTCTATTACAATCATATTTGTAACCCCCGAAAAAATCCTTTGTCGCTTTCTATAGAAAAGTTCGAGGTTCGAGAATTTCAACATCTATTTGCATGTCGGGAATCTTTTTTAAAATAAAATATTATTTTAAAAAAATTTTAAATGATCTCTGATAGCTTTTGAAACCAATTAAAAATAATTAGTTTTGGGGCCAATTTTAAATAATTCGGGGATTCGAAGTAATCAAAATAAAATTTAATTTTTAGAAGATCTGTTGTTTAAATTATTTAGAAATAATTAATTTAAAAGATTATTTTTTGAAATAGAGTCGCCAATTGATTTTTGAAAATCAATAAAAATATGACATGCGTATACAAACGTATTGACTAGAGTTTCTTTTAGATAGTAGTTTACTGATACTCGAGAAAGGGTTTAAGCACTTAATCCTCCATACCCGTTTAAAAACGGTCTCCACTTATAAATTTGTCTTTTAAAAATTGGTTGTATAACATTTTATTTTTATCGATTATGCTTCTGATCCTAAGCATTAATAAGGTTTGTGCGTTATTAAAAAATTGTAAAAACAATTATTTAAATGCTGGTACATGTTGTTGATTTTAACTTAGGGAAGAAAGTACCTGAAGAATATCAGTCATTTAAAGACATTAGGTTTAAACATAAATCTCAAACAAGTCTTTATCAAAATATTTTTTTGTGGTAACATCCCCAAAATATTTTGAAAGTATTTTCTAATTTTTTGGCATTTCTAGAAAATGGTTTAAGGTCTAAAATTACAAAATACTTTTAGATTTTGAAAATGGGAACAAAGAATTCCTTTGGCCCGTGTCCTAGGTCTTGGGTTCATTTTCATCGGGCCCCGACCGGACCCATAGGTCCAGACTAAGAAGCCTCGGTCGGGGTGTTAAGGACTCTTGATTCTTAGCTGGGATTATCGATCGGGGTGTAAAAACAATTGGTCATAGGTTAACCCTAAGCTAACTTTATCAATCATAGGTTTGGGAATTCTTGGTTGGGGTCAAGATTCCTCAGTCCTAGGTTTGACCTCTCAGTTCTAAATGGAAGCCATCAGTCCTAGGTCTGGGGGTTCTTGGTCCTAGATCTGATATCTCGATCGGATGCAAAAATCCTCGGTCGGACCACTCGGTCCTAACTGAAGAACATTGGTCTGACCTCTCGGTTCTCGATGAAGAACATCAGTCAGACCTATCTATCCTAGATAACAAGTCTTGGTTAGACCTCTCGGTTTTAGATTAGGTTTTTTCGGTACTCGACCGGACCTACTGTCCACAAGAACATCAAAATTGCAGGTTTTACAATTTTTATGGAGGCTTGGATTCTTCAATCCAAGGGCCTGGGTAAGTTCGCAAAGCTATCAGGAACATTTAGATCATCACCCTAAGGTATCAATTTACCTGGGTTATGATCATTTTGTTCAAAACCGTTTGTAGCAAAAAAATAGGTTTTTAGTTTTAAAGTTATTTTAGAATGTAAGGAGCTAGCTAATAGTTTCCTTATACTCTATATACTTGATTAAAATCAAGACAAGAACACTAGTTGTTCATTTGGACCAATTTAAAAACACAAAAATTTCAATTATTTTGAAAATATTAATTTTGATCAAACATGATTGGGATTGATCAAACATGATACAAATAGTTGTTCAACATCATTATAATCATGTTGGGAAGCTTTCTTGAAGATTAACTAATTAACAGAAAACCCGATTTATTTTATTTACCAAATTCAAATTTGGGTTTATCTTTTTAAGACCGATTGATCGGTTCTAGATTTCATGGAAAGCTTAGAAATGATCATAGGATCGATTTAAAATAAAAAAATCCAACAACCAAACAACATACAAGCTTATGAAAACTATATAAAAATTTCAAATTTAAACTGAAAATATGAATTAAAGAATGATTGGAAGCATACCAATGATTGAAGAACACTCCTTAGACTTTAGGGAAGCTTTGGGGATGTCAGATCCAAGATTTAAGTCTTTATGCCAAATTTTCAAAAAATTCGAAAGGTTAAAGCTTTAATGGCAGATTTCTATTTTTTTCTGATTTGAAGCTTGAGAGTTCATCTCTTGATTTAGGATTTATTCAGGGATGCTATTTATACCTTCTTGAGTCGGTGGTGGCTTCAAGTTGATTGAATCAGCCAAAAGCCATTAATGGCATTTTGACTGTTCTTCATCCCACTTGATGGAATATAGATTAATCATACCTAATTGTGTAGTAGAAATGATCACCGAAGTAGGGTGATCATTTCTGCTTTCGAATCAGCCGCAAATGTGGACTATTGAGAAAGTTTCATCTTTGAAAAATCAAAATGAGACTTCATGTCTATCCCTCCGGCGATCGCAATGAAGAAGACGGTGGTGGCCAAAACGACATCGTTTTAAGGCTGTTTGGCAAACGCTGAATGCATTGTTGGTGTCCTGTCAACGATTGGGGATTCCATTAGCGTTCCAACTAACTGGCGTCAGCTGATCTGGTGCTTCTCGATCACGCGCTCCTTCGACTATAGTAGGCTACGGGGGCGCGTCTAGGGCTTTGGGTGAAAATCTGGTGCCTATCCGTTGGACGCGATTTCTATTGTAGGTTTCTTTCTGGATTTCGGCTACACTAGATTGTGAATTTATTTTTATTTTAAAACCTCAAGGGTTTGTTTGAAATTGATTTTTCCTTTTACCCTTTTGGCTTTAATCTTGATCTTTTTAAATACACAAAATATTAAAATAAAAATGGCAAATATTTTGTCAATTTATTTTATTTTATATTTTAGGTTTAAATAAATAATTTTGGGGGATGAAATTGGTATTTTATTTCATCCTAAAATTATTTTAAGATAAAATGAGCACAATATTTATCCCAAATAATTTTATTTTTTTGTTTTGACCATTTTTCTTAATTTAATTAGCGTTTAATTATCATAATAATTATTCTAATTAATAATTTAATTAGGTTTTGGTCTTGAGATTATTTATTTTGATTTTATTTATTCAAAAATAAATCAAAATAATTATTTTAATTTTATAAATTGAGTATTTAGATATTTTAGTGCTTACAGTATTATTCAATTTATTATTTAAAATTATTTTTTATTATGTATATAGTTGAATATAATAAGTTATCATAAAACTACATTCCTTTAGTTAAACTATTATTTAAACATTTATAATGAGAACCGGTGACACTTAAATGGACATAGTTTATATATTAATATAATTTAAATCAAATTATTTTATCAAAATTAACGCCAACTATTTTTTTTTTAATTATTCAAAATCTATAGCTTAAAAATAATTGTGGTTGCAAATTTTCGTTTGACTATAAATAAATATCTTGAAGTACTCTTTCCTTCATATAAGAGAAGGCGACAAAATTGAAATAATTCTGGTGATCAGTTCAATTATTTTGAAATGATTAAATAAATAAAAATAGTAAGACGACTCTAGAATAGAAGAGTGGGTAAAAAAAACATATTACAAATAGTAACCATTTATGATTCATTGGAATTCACCTAACCCAGTCATAAATAAAATTTAAATAAATAGTATTTTAATTAATGAGATGAGTGATTTATTGTTTAGAAGTGATTAATTGTAAAATAAAGTTGTGTTGTGTGGAAGATAGGTCATATTTTTCTTTCTTTCAATAATGTACCTCAAATGGTTTATTATTAATTTCCAATACTGGTTCTTGATTTCAAAACTATTTTATATTTTCTAAAAATAAAAATTGTATAATTAAAAATAAACATTACAATTAATTTATAAGTTACGTTCAAGCAATGTTTTATTATATGTTATTCACATTCACAGTATCATTATCATGGCGATGTTAGAGGTTAGATCCGAAAAACATATTAATTAGGTTAAAGATCTTATAATTTTATAAGGATTATAATTTATAATATACAAAATATAAATATATGTTCAATAAAATATATGTTCTATATCTTAGATAAAATTTTAAGCTCGAACTCGGCTCGACTATTTATATACAAGTTCGATTCGAAAATTTAAACTAAAATTAAGTTTTCAAGTTCATGTTCGAACTCGATCTCAAGACAAAACATATTTTTATAATAAAAATATTAGACTACCATAACTATTTTTCATTTAAAACATGATATTTTAAAATAAAAATATCAAACCACAATAACTATTCAAAAATAAAATAAAAATAAACAAAAAGAAGATTGCCGTGAAAATGATAAAAATATAAAATTTCAATCTAAAACAAAAAAAAAAATTAATCAAGATTTATCTTCCTGGTTTGTCATCTCTCTAACTAATCAAGCAGGAATTAGATGAATATGGAGTATGCGTCTACTGCAAATAAAAATGATATTAAATGAAAATGGATTATAATTGTACAGAATTTCATATCCCCAATTTAAATAATAATAATAACTCTGAGCTATTTTAAAATAAAATAAAAGACGATATATATATATATATATATATATATATATATATATATATATATATATATATATATATATAATAAAATAGGCTAAATAAGTTATATATTTATTACTAATTTAACTTTTATTTTACAGATTAAAAAATCAAATTAATAATAATAATAATAATAATAAATAAATAATACAGCGTATGACAGATGCACATTAATTAGACCCACGTACAGAGATGCATGTAAGGCAATGCATGTGATGTTAATCAATAAATAAAAATGGGACGTCGGAACTTAAAATAAAAGGGGAGAGACAAACAAACAAACAAAAACACTAGTGCTATATGTATTAGCAAGAGTGAAAAATGATGATGCTTCCATGCTTACAAACAAAACAAACTGATGCTTTAGGGTGATTTTGTCTTACCGATAAATGGAAGAAAGAAAGAGAATTATAGAGCTATATTATATTTTCTTGACTTACCCAAACAAAATTAGATGTAATTATTAGTAATTCAAGCTTGAATCTATTTATATTTATAAATATAATTTATATTCCAAAATTACAATACTTTTAATAATGATTAAAATTTAGATAAATATGTTAAAGTAAAAGTCTAAAACAATAAATTTAAAAATAGGACAAAATTTTAAAATAGAGACCTCATTACTGCGGGTAAGAAGTAGTAAAACGCGGCAGTTTTTTTTAGTGTAACCAAACCCCAAATCACGATGCAGAATCTTTAAAATAATCGTTTTATTAAAAAAAAATAAAAAAAAAATAAATTTTGAAAATTTAGGCGGCGAGTCTATATTCTAAAGTAAAAAATTCTCGATTTATTTAAAATATTTTCAAAAATTAATTCAGGAATTAAACGGACTCTAAAATTAAAATTAATATATTAAAATATAAACAGCCGAGAAGTCGAGGCGGTCAAGCTTCCATACAACTCTACTAGGGACTCATGAGTCTTAACTCGAAATAAATTTGTGGTCATTCAAAAATAATTTTACACTTAATACAAAAAAAACAAATAAAAAGGTAAAAGAAAACCTAAAATTTATCTAATTAATTTATCTAATTAAAAGTAAAACACCATATTACTTAAATTTTGTAAGAAATGTACTACACGACATACTTTATACATCTATTGAAATACGAGCAAAGAGATTATTGCACTGAATTGAAAAAGAAATTATTTTAGGGAATAATTTCATATCGGTTAGGTCCCAAAATAATTAATCTTAGACCATTTATTTTTAATAAATAAAATTTGTACCCATTCTATTTTTCAATAGAGACTTTTTCGTTTTAGAACCTGAACCAGTCTAAGTTCTCCATGATTAGTTGTTCTAGCAAAGAGATTATTGCACTGGAATTGAAAAATAAATTATTTTAGGGAATAATTTCATATCGGTTAGGTCCCAAAATAATTAATCTTAGACCCTTTATTTTTAATAAATAAAATTTGTACCCATTTTATTTTTCAATAGAGGCTTTTTCGTTTTAAAACCTGAACCAGTCTAAGCTCTCCATGATTGGTTGTTCTAGCTACTCCATTACATGATTGGTTGTTTTAGTTACCCATTTTGTTCAAATGAAATAAAAAATTCTTCAAAAGGGAATAAAGAGGTTGCTTAAAGTTTGTTGAGTGTACTAGAATATAAGACATTGAGGAGTGAAGTCCATTTTCATTCTCGTATTTGATCTTCAGCCGAGCTCTTGGGATATGAAATTATTGGTTATGATTAAGAGATCATATCATTAATTGAAGGTTAATGAATGGTAATAACCATCATGAATCACGTATTCGTCCTTAACATCTTCACATACTCGAGTTGCTTCAAAATGTCGTTGTTTATACGTCAACTCCCCATCAAACTATAATAGATCTCTAATTAATGAAGTGCATCATCTCTCAAATTTTATATCAAATTAGCATTTTTCGCATGCTTGTATATTCATAATGCATTGTTCCATTGACACGTAGTTAGCTTTTCCAGTTACTTCTTTTGTTTTATTTCAAAGATAATTCAAATTATAAAATGGGTTTACATCAATTATGTTGAACATTTCAATTTATAGAACTTTGATGAAATAATTAGTATTTTTGTCCTTAAAATTTTCATGAGCATTGTGGAGATAAAAAAAAATGTTTTTGTTTAGATGACATAATCGTCATTGTCTCGAAGTAAAGGAAAGACAAAATATCGTGAATGCGTCTTTTGGAGTGAATACCCTTCAATGCCTATATGCAAAAGCCAAATCGACTATGTGGTTTTCGTGACTCTTCTAATTGATGGATATTTTTGGTATGTCATGAAGAACTCGTAGATCTGGAAAAATGGTTAAAGAAAGAAATCACACTAATCACATGACGACTCATGCCACCATCTAAGAACACACGTGTTCCCAAGGGGAAATAGACAGAACACTTTCAAACTCATTGTGTAATAAACAAGATAACTTGTTACAAACATTCAACACTCATCCTCACCTTACAAATGCACACAATATTTAAAAAATATAAGAAATTATTTACATCTAATACATTACAAAGAAAAAAAAATATCAAAATGAGTCTTCTTTGAGCTTTTCCATTCCTCGTCATTTGTTCTTTTGACGTTTTTGTTTGAACTCTCTTGTCAGTAGTATAAACTTAACTAGAAAAGTCAAATTTTTAATAACAATATCGTCTCTTTGTGTCACTCCACTTATAATAATATTAGGAATATGACTTTTGGTTGATTATTACCTTTATGGTTAAGACATTTATTCAAAGGATGTTATCTCGTTTTATCCCGAACATCTAGAGTTTAAGACCACAACACTTGTGATGGGGGACCCAAATGACTAAAGTTCTGGCACCCAACATAGACTCGCCTACAAAATAAACATTAAAGACAACCAAACCTTATGTCATTTTTGAAAGTTAAAATGTACTTGTAGACACATATATGAACTATAATGCATAAACTTACTTACATAAGTATAGTAGGCATATACAAATTTTTGACGTGGTTCTATAGAGTAGAATGACGATCAACAAGTCATAGGAGTTGTAATCCGGTTTTCGAGTCTAAGTAAAATCACAAGAAAATATTAGTTCTCCAATATCTCAAATGAAGCCATCAATTTAAGAGAGCATACCTTCAACCAAGAATTTCTCCCCCCTTTTAGTGCTACCACTAAAAGGAAAACTCACTAAAAATATAGAAATGGGGATCAATACTAAGACCTTAAGTCAATTTCAAGGATCATCACTCAATTTTTGAATAAAGTATCATTCCTAATTGATTAATCTTTACACATAATACTATAGGTTATATATGACATTGCATAACGCACATGTGTACTACCTTAAAATAATATGGCGATGTATCCAAGATTAGAATCAATGCACGTATAAAGAAGAAGTTTGATAATGTATCATTTTTCGCCTTAATTTATTATTTCATCTTTTTAGAATTTTGAATTTTTAGATATTGGGATATTGAACAATGATGATGAATTAGTGTAGTAGCATATAGTTCTTCTAAAGTATATTATCGAAATTCTTGAATCAATTAAGTCTTATCCTCATCTTTTTTATTAGGAACACTATAAAATTATGTGGTAGAAACAAAAGGAACTTTGGCAATATAAAAAGAATGGTAATTTTATCCTCGTTGTTTATTTGAATGGGCATTTGAACTTTTTTTTCATTGATATATGTGTGTGCTAGAACAAAAAAACTATAAATCTACTATGACACCCTAAAACCTATGATGAATGAAATGATTAGTTTGAATATCAAACGCCATCTGTTAAAGAAAGGATAATTTTCAACTGGTCAAAAATATATTACTTTGTCTTTATGCATATTGGTAAGATAGTTGGACAAGTATGTGTGTAATTTTTAAATCAAGAGTTTTTTTAGAAGTGAATTGGAAGTTTAGTAGTTTTTATTTGAATCCACACCATGTTGATAACATTGTTGATTGTTGTGCTGCTCCTAGTGCTTAAGTGGCCATGGTAAATCTCACAAGATTGAACCTTATGATCAATAAATAAATCGAAAGAGAAATTAAATTGTGTTTCTTAGTTTTCAAAATAATGTTGAATATGTATTGTCTTGTGCCCTAAATACAATAGATATTAAGGTGAATAGATTAGATTGTCACATTGGGTTAGACTAAGATATTTGATTTTTTTGGTTTATAGGTTACTTCTCCTGTTGGTAAAGTTGTCCATACATTGAAGGATACATCTATGACAATAACTCCGAAGATATTGTTGTTAGAAGGGTAGAGATAACATAACATGCTCTAAAATTTTACCTTTTACATTTATTCTAAGTTTTTTATCCATCAATTTAGATTTTTTTCTTTATATTTTCTTAACAATTGTAGAAAGTGTTCGGCTGGATTTTCAGCATTAGATAATTTATTTTGCCATCCATTCTTTGTAACCATTAATACACTTTTTGCGTTTGTTTATTAATCCCCTTATTTCGTTGGTCGAGATTGTTTATTATATTTATAACTTTCATCTTTTACTTTTTATTTTGATTCCTAGGTTGAAGTTTTGTACATAAAATCTTTATCAAATTTTAACTGTATAGCATTCTTTGGTTTAATACAATCAATTTTATAATGGTAGATGTATATATTTCTAGGCAGAGGTATTGACAATATTGTCCATTTAAACACATAAAATTAATTTTATTATTAGTTTGATGATATGTTTGTGTAGATTGCTATCAAGAAAATAAAGAGAAAATATTACTCTTAGGAAGAATGTCTTAATATGAGGGAAGTTAAGGTATGATTCATCGATTTGTTCTTTGTTTTCATTTATATTTATGTTTGAATCTAATGCTCTCTTAATATTTTTTTGGGAAAATACTCTCTTAACTACAAAAAATGAACCATCCGAATATCGTAAACCTTATGCAAGTCATTATAGAGAACGACGTATTAGTAAGATTCTTGAAGAAAACCTTGGACTCTTAAATAAAAGAAAAAAAAATTAATGAACTGTAAGTGTTTGTTTAATAATTAGTGTGTTAAATTATTTCTATTTCTTTTTCCTAGTGTCATGCCTAAAAACAATTCATGCTATGAGTATGGCATTTGTAAAGGTGTCTTCAATTTACTAGTGTAAATAAATACCACCAAGTGGTGGTTACAGTTATGCTTAGTTAGTATTTTTGTAATTTTTTTTATACCAACTAAAGTGTTGATTAATGATTATGGATGTGTTATCTCACTAAAAAAATTCTGGTAGAATCTAATAGTTTTCACATACACATAACGAACCTTAAACTCCTTATTTATGTTTATTACTCCTTATTTATGTTTCTTACATTATTTTTCATTTTTATTTATATCTGCAAGAACATCTTGATTTGGAGTTGAATGATGTTAGGAGAAAGTAAATTGTGACAGTAGGTAGTTTAACAAGATTATTGTCAATATTAAAAATCTATCTTATTAGAACTTGTTTTATTAAAGGTAGTTAATCGCCTATCCAAGGAGAGTAAATTTTTGTTGTGTACTCATGTAACTTGAAAATAACTCTTGTTACAGTTGAAACCAATTCCATCATTTGTGGCTCAAAAGTTGAAACCATTGCGAGTATTTATGGTGCAAAAGAGGTATGCATGTCACTTTGTTTTCTAATAGAAGTATTGAAACCATTGCCAACATATTTTGGTACTCATTTGACTTGAAAATGGGAATTGTGGATATATTAATAAAAGTTGAACTTGAGAAGCAAGTTGAGGGAATTGTGTATGCATTAATAAAAGCTGAGACAACTATATAAGCACACAAGCACACAAGTAAGGAATCGAGTGATGCATAGAAGAGGGATAACCGCTTAAGGATCCTGCCTGAAAATTTCATGTTAGAAAGTAACTTTCATTTCTGGGGAACTAATTATTTGAAAATTAATGCATTTTATTTCAATAAGTATAACATGTAAGTTAACTAATTAATATATTTTATTTAATTATTTAAGTTTTCTTATTATTTATGAGATGTTGGTGTTTTTATTTAATTATTTAATTTATAAAAAAATTAAAATATTAAAAAATATCTAAAAATATAGAAATAAATATAAATAAATAAAATTTTAAAAGAATTATTAAAAAAATAGTTTAAAAATAAATTAAACTTTTGGCGACGTTTGAGTTATTATTACCAACGCATAAATAAGCGTTGTAAAATGTCATTGCCTTTTGGCAATGCTAAAATTAGTAGTACCGACGCTTAAATAAGCGTTGTTAAAACATGCATCCACCCTGCTTTCGGTGATGCAAGAATAAGTGTCAGTAATATTTATGGCGACGCTTTTAAGGGTTGGCAGAAACTTTTTTAAGCGTCACCGTAAGTCTTTTTTGTTGTAGTGAAAGTGGTAGGCACGCAAGTTTTTTCTGAATGTAATCAAGCCCTAAATCGTAAAGCAAAATTTTAAAAAATCGTTAAATTACACAATATTTTTCCTAATTTTCTGAAATTTAGGAGGCGACTCTATAGTTTAAAGTCTAAAATTCTCTATTTATTTAGAATATTTTTACAAATTAATTCTTGAATTAAACGGACTCTAAAAATAAAATTACTATATTAAAAAATAAACAGCCGAGAAATCAAGCCGATCAAACTTCCATAACGACTCTGCTATGGAATTTTTTTCGGTCATTCAAAAATAATTTTTATATTGTTTTACACTTAATAAACAAACAAAAAAAGGTAAAAGAAAACTCAAAACTTATCTAATTAATTTACATGAGTCTCTATTTGTAAAAGGAACAAGCATCATATTACTCTAGAGATTTTTAAGGAAGTGCGATCGGCACAAGAGGCACATCACCGCACGATCGGCACGGAGGCACGATAAACACATACGACACGATCGTCATAAGTGATACGATATTATCTTGAGTCGGAACTCATCAATCGGCACCGAAATTACCATTTATCAAAGGAAGTGCGATCGGCACGGGCGGTACGATGGGCACAGGCGGCACAACCCGATCTGCACAGATGACACGATATTGTCTTGCATCATAAATGAGTCATTAAGTTTCTCTAGTTTAGGGTTTCTTGTACATTTATAAACATTGCTGAAATTTGCCCTCGATTGCGGTTTATTTGTGATCATTTCTTAGGTTTTCTATAATTACTCTCTTTTTCTATGTTTCTGTCATCACGGGGAAGAGAAAGAACAAAAGTAATAAATCTAAAGAAGTTATGGATTTTGTGTTGGAAGAAATCAAGGAAGCAGCCGTCAAAGAAATTGAAAGAATTGCTGAAGAAGTTATCAAAGAACAACAAGAACCAACACAAGTAAGCAATCTGCTCCAACTGCTACTGGAAAATTTCTGTTAAAAATGATGCAGAAAAACATAGGGATAATGAAGGAGCTTGGAAGATATACTATAATGAAAGAGCTAATCTATTTGGGCTCAAGAATTAGATTACAAAACTCCTTATGCATGCCAAAAGGGGAGAAATTGTCATCAATAAAGAGAAAGAATAGCATATTACAATTTAACTCAACATCCACTATCTTCAAAACTGTAATCTGCTGAAAAAAAAGAATATGAAGAAATTGTTCAATGGTCAATTACTACAATGAAGGATCTTATGAAGGATCCCAAATCTAAGTCATATAATATTAGGAACAACTCGACATGGAAAACTAATGAAGTCTGGAAGAACAACAATGCAAAAAAGTCAGAAGATCATGTCTATAAAGGGAAAATATATTTGGGAAATACACAGACAAAAGTGGAGGTATTGAATTCTCAATTTGAATTTAAATTGCCTACTGAAGTAGAGGAAAACTGTATAAAGGAATGAGAAAATCTACTTGTGGGAAACTACATAGGGAAAAACAGAGTATCCTTCCCAATTACTAAAGATGCACTATTGAAGAAATGGAAAGGAAAAGGGATGGAGAAGATTTCAGCAAATTTCCATGATTTATATTTCCTTAAATTCAAGAAGGGGTCTAATCTGGAGGAAATTCTAGAAAATGGCATACATATATAGGATCCAACTATATGAAATTAGAAAAATGGTCTAAAGACTTGAACCTATTGAGTAAACCAAAAGAAACTGCACAGATATGGTTCAAGCTTTAGAATATACCTGTACATATGTACAATTCTGAAGCACTTAGTCATTTTGTAGGTTTATTGGGTAGATTATTATACATGAATCCAATTACTGAAGGAGGAGATCACATATCATTTGCTAGAATTAGCATTGAGGTGCATAATATAAGCACATTGCCAAAAAGTATGACCGTAGTTGACAGAAAAGAAAAACCTACTGTTATGGAAATCAGTTATGAGTGGAGGCCAGACAGATACTCTTTCTGCAATACCTTCCAACATGCAAGCCCAAAATGTGATTTGGCTAAGGAAGAAGATTAGAAAATTCATAAAGGCCAGAAAGTAAAGATGCGGGAAAATGAAATAAAGGTGCAAATTTTCAAAGAGCAAAATGTGATTAAAAATATGAAACAGAAGATAAAGAAAATTTTGTATAAGAAGAAAGTAGTACGAAGAAGGAAGTGGAACCTCAACCTAATCATGTTGAATAGATAGTTGATAATTCTCAATCAAATCAAGTTGAAGTGGTTGCTGATGAAAATAGAGAGGAAGATACTCAGGTTAATCAAGAGGTAGAAGAGAATTATAAGGTTGATACAAAGGAATCCAAAGTTGTTGAGAATTTCAAAGCTAAAGTTGAAGAAAATAAAAATAATGATCTCGAAATTCAAGTTGAGAACAACAAAGTGAAGAGCCCAAAAATCCTAAATAATAATTATTTCTATCAAATCAGAACGGGTTCATATAAAGAAAGAAATCAAAATGAGAATAGACAGTATTCATCAACTTCTTGAGTTCATCCCCTTTCATTGCAAGAGGAAGGGGAAGGGAAAGAGGAAGGACAAGGGGAAGAGGAAGACAACATGTTGAAATATCAGGTTAGTATGGAAATAAAAATCCCGATTGGGATAATTAGGATTTGATACAGTTTGTAATCTTTGTTTGTAATCTCTGTTTCTTGTATGTTTGATTGCTATCAATTAGGTTCTTTAGGGTCGTTTAATTGTCATCATTTAATCATAGCTAAAATTTGTCTAACTTTGATTCTTGACCCTCCCACTTTTGAAAGTTTAATGAAATAGTTTTAATTGTTTTCCCAAAACAAAACAATCATCATATTACTTAAACATGTGTAAGAGATATATTAAACAGTACTTTACACATCTATTGAAATATGAGCAAAGAGTTTATTGCACGGGAATTGAAAAATCAAATTATTTTAAGGAATAATTTTGTATCGGTTAGGTCCCAAAATAATTAATCTTGGACCATTTATTTTTAATAAATAAAAGTTGTACAAATGTTTTTTTTTCAATCAACGTTTTTTCGTTTTAAAACCTAAATCGGTCTAAGCTTTATGCCTTACCTTGCTCTCGAATCCCTTGAATGAGTGAGACGAAAAACCGAAATGATAGCTCACATTGATGGAGTGCATAATCTCTCAGGCTTTTATACTGAGTTAGAATTTATTACATGATTTCTTATCCGCAATGCATTACTCCATTTACATGGTTGATTGTTCTAGCTATCCCTTACATTCCAATAGAATAAAAATTCTACAAAATGGTTTAACGAGGTTGCTTCAAGTTTCTTGAGCATACTAGTATATAAGACATTGATGAGTGACGTCCATTCTCATTCTCGTATTTGATCTTCAACCAAACTCTTGGGATATGAAGTTATTGGTTATGATCAAGAGATCATATCATTAATTGAAGATTGATAAATGGGAATGACCATCATGAATCACATATCCGTCATTAACATCTTCGCATACTTGAGTTGCTTCGAGATATCGTCGTTTATACATATGATAATTTGTCAACGCTCCATCAAACTATAATAGGTCTTCCATTAATGGAGTGCATCATCTCTCAAATTTTACATCAAGTTAGCATTTTTGTATTCTTGTATATATATAATGCATTACTCTATTGCCACGTGGTTAGTTTTTCTAGTTACTTCTTTTTGTTTGATTTCAAAGATACTTAAAAATTATAAAATGAGCTTACATCAACTATGTTGAATATATAAATGTATAGAACTTTGAGGAAATAATTTTTATTCTCATCCTTGAATTTTTCATGATCATTGTGTAGATTGAGAAATGTTTTTGTCTAGATGACATAATCGTCATTGTCTCGAAGCAAAAGAAAGACAAAATGTTGTGAATGCATCTTTTGGAGTAACTACCTTTCTATGTCTATATGCAAAAGCCAAATCGACTATGTGGTTTTCATGATTCTTTTAATTGATGGGTCTTGTTTTTGGTTTGTCATGAAGTACCTATAGGTCTAGAAAAACAGTTAAAGAGAAAAATTACACTAATCACATGACGATTTGTGTTATCATCTAAGCACACACGTGTTTCCAAGGGGAAATAGACACGCACTTTCAAACTCGTCGTTTTTATTTAAAGTAAAAATATTTAAATGTGGAGTAAATAATAAATAAGGATAACCTATTACAAACATTCAACGTTCATCCTCACCTTAAAAATGCACACAATATTTACAAAATATAATATTTTTTTTACATCCAATACATTACAAAAAAAAAGATATGAAAATGAGTATTCTCTTAGCTTTTCCGTTCCTCGTCATTTGTCCTTTCACCTTCTTCGTTTAAATTGTCTTGTCACTAGTACAAACTTAACTAGAAAGGTCAAATCTTAATATCAAGACTGTCGTCTTCGTGTCACTCCATTTGGAAAAATATGAGGAATATGGCTTTTGGTTGACTCCTACATGTATGGATAAGACATTTCTTCAAGGGGTGTTATCTCGTTTTAGCCCGAACATCTTGAGTTTAAAACCATAACACTTTTGATGGGTGGCCCAAATGACTAAAATTGTGGCACCGAACATAGACTTACCTACAAAATAAACACCAAAGTCAAGAAAACCTTATGTCATTTTTTAAAAAAATTTAAAATGTACTCGTGAATGCCTATTTCAACTATAATGCATAGACGTATTTACATAAGTATAGTTGACATATAATAGTTTCCGACGTGGTTCTAGAATAACAATCAACGTGTCATACGAGTAGTGATCCAGCTTTTCAGTCTAAGTAAAATCACAATAAAATATTATTTCCCCAACATCTTATATGAAGTCATCAATATAAGAGAGCATACCTTCAATCGAGAATTTCTTCCCCTCTTAGTGCTACCACTAAAAGGTAAACTCACTACAAATATAGAAGTGATGATCGATCCTAGGACCTTAAGTCAATTTTATGGAACATCACTCAATTTTTGAATAGAGTATCATTCCTAATTGTTTAATCATTGCACCTAATACTATAGGTGTACATATGACATTTCATAATGCACATTGTGTACTAGCTCAAAACAATATGGTGATGTGTCCAAGATTAAAACCAATGCACGTTGGCACGAGCTTAGTCTTTTCACTGACGATTCGTGCGTCACTAGTTACGATCTTCGCAAGAACGAGTAACTAGTCAGCCTTATTCGACGCAACACTCGACGTTTAATAGAATTGACACAAGAATTCTAGAGAGGGATTAAACTCTTACAAAGAATAATATTATATCACTTGAATACTTGGTGATTTACAATGTAATACCTCACGGGTATTTATAGGACTAATTCTAGCTATTACATTAATGACATACTAATTTAGGGCATTCCTTATAAGTGTCAATTAGTAATTCACTGATTTAGGGATTCCTTCTAATTATCAATTAGTGATGCACTAATCAAGGACATTCCTTTTAACTATCAATTAGTGATGCGCTAATTAAGGACATGCCTTTTAACTGTCAATCGATGATGCACTAATTTGGCACCTCCTTCCAACTAGAACATTCCTTGCGTTAGGCTTAAGCGACTTAAACCTCCTCCTCTTCTTGGGCCAGGAAGATTGGGTCGTGACATTCTCCTTAAGCCTCCTCTTCTTCCTGGACTAGAAAGATTGGGCCGTGACATTCTCCCCCACTCAATCTGGCGACGTCCTCGTCGCGTCCTCCTTGTAGGCCTAGATGATGTCTCCACATATGATAGAAGTTTTGAGCGACATGCTAGCTTTCCAACCCATTTCTTCTCTAAGAAAGGGTCTTCGTATTGCCTCACAAGCCCCTTGTGAACTTTGGAAAATCGTCTCCCTTGATGGAGGAGAATTTTACTATCACTTGGTTTCCTCCGAACTCCAAGTGTCTTCTTTTCTTGTCCTCCCATTTCTTCATTCTTTTGGCGGTCTTGGCTATTTTGCACTTCTCTTTTCTTGAAGTGAAACTCCTCTTCTTGGGTCAGGAAGATTGTGCCGTGACATTCTCCTTAAGCCTCCTCCTCTTCCTGGGCCAGGAAGATTGGGCCGTGACAATGTACGTAGAAAGACAAATTGGATTATGTACAATTTTTGCCGTAATTTATTATTTCATTTTTTTTAGATTTTTTACTTTTTAGATTTTTTTTTTGTTAAAGGTGTAAAATAATATTCTTAGATATGGTAAAAAGTTTATTCCATACTAAACATCCATTACTCCTAATAGAGTTGCCATAAAAACTATAACGCCAAAATCGACTTTCTAGACACTCATTTTCACTCCTCAATTTCTATTTTAAAAATAATTCCAAGTCTATAAAATTATTTCATATACATGCTCATTAAAAGGATATTGAAAATAATTAATTCATAAACGACGTCGTGTCAATCGTATCGCAATTGTTAAATTATAGACATTTTTCAATATATATATATATATATATATATATATATATATATTCATAAAATAAGTAAGCAAATAAATATGATAAATAAAATAAATATATATTAATGTTGATTTATTTATACAAATAAATAGGTAAAATAAAATAATATATAAAAAATTTAGTTTATTTGTTTTTACCTGAGTTAAAGAAAAAATTAATTAATAATTAATTAATTAATAAATATATCTAGGAAACTAGTGGTGATTGTTAATGGCTTAAAAGAAAAAGTCAAATCGATCCTGTTGAAAGTAAGACATTTAGACCACCATAAATCTTCTTCAATATAAGAAAAAAAGGATACGTCAAAAAAAAATCAATTTTTTCGTGTGTGAGATGGTTTGTCAAAGAGGTGTTTAAAGAGGTGTTTAAGAAGGTTCTAACAATTTTCAAAAGTGTTTAAAGCTCACTTTAAACTCAAATTTTTTCTTAATTCCATTTACAAATTCAAATTTCATACATAAATTTGAGTTTGGTATATTTCATCTATCATTTAATTTCTTTAAATTTAAATAGTTAATTGAAATTTATTCATAACATGATTTAATTTTTTTTACTTAAATTAAATTTATTTTATTAACTTTATATTAAAATAATTTAAATTTAATTTTAAAATTGAAAAACACGTACCATATTCTTGAGCTTTTGCTCAAAAATAACAACCCAATAAAGATTAAAATAAAATAATCGCAAGTTTTGCAATGAAAGTTTTGCAACGACTTAAGGTTGAAGATTAAGTTCGTGAACCAAGTCCGCCTTCAACTCATGATCCTAAATCTGGCTCATCACCCTTAAAATTGTGTGTTTTTATTTTCAATTTTATTTATTTGTTATTTATACATTAGAAATACATTGAACATTTTTAATAAATAAAAAATTAAAAACCATTAAAAATAATACTTTTAAGAAGAAGAATTTTTTTCTATTTAGGTTCAATTTTTAAAATTTGATTTCAAATTAACTACAACCACTCGAAAATCTTTGAATTGATTTATTTATACTCATCAAATCCAATTTTTAATATAATAAATTTTTAATTCTACTTTGGGCAATTTTTTTTATTTTTTCATTATTCAAGGCATTGGTTTATCTAATATAAATAATTGTATTTATATTCTTTAGATTTAGTCTTACAGAATAAGTTAGATATTTTAGATTATTAAGATTAGATAAATAATTATGAAATATTAAAATATAGATTATAGACAGTTTTGTAAGAACAAGTGAGACATAACACGAAAACAGTAACCAATCATCACCGAATCCTTTAAAGAACTCTTTTCTTATGGTGTGATTGTTCTACGTATCAAAATATTTATTTTTTTAATTTTGTGGGAAAAGTTAGATGGTCGACTCTTAAATTACAAAACTTTATTTTAACTAATTCCTCGATTTGATTTAATTTAAATTATTTTGAAATTTTCAAAAAAAATTATAATTTATATTTATTTCTAAAAAATCAAAAAATTGTACATATTTTTCAGAATGACCATTTTAATCACGTACCGACCCTCTCCGAAAACAAAACAAAAAAATCCTTAAAATCAAGAATTCATTTTTTAATAAAACCTAAATTCAAACAAAAATTTCAACAACTATACTCACTTATTAATTTATAATTTCTTAAAAATTTGGGTTAAAACATACAAATTTGTAATTTGAATCTAAAACTATAAAACATTATTTCATTCTAAGGCATTATACAATTCATTAATTAAAATATTTAAATACTGTATATTTTTAAATATTATTTTTTGATCTATATTATATATTAATATTCTTTAAAAAAATTACTAAAAATATTATCACTTCCTTAAAATCATTTCAATTATTTAGATCTAAACAACTAGGTTATTTAAATAAGCGGAATTTAAATAACAAAAACTAATAAAACATCGATTCACACAACTATAAGTAATCACATCACTCAATTAATAACTCAAAATACTAAATTGTTTTTATTTTAAATTATTATTATATAATCAAAATACTAAAATGTTTTATATTTTAAATTATTGTTTTATTGATATATATTAATATATTTTAAGTAAGTTATACTTAAAAAAAAAAAAAAATCATCTCCACTCATTTCTATTTATAAAATTTAAATCCAATAAAACTAAGTTAATGTGAACTTATAATTTGTTAGTTTGAATAGAAAGAGGCATTGATAATGAGTAACTTTAAAAAAAAAAAAACTAAAATGTTTTATTTATTTATATATCTATCTATCATAATATTACAAAACAAATATATATTTTCTTTATTTAATAAAGTGGAGGCCCTTTTAAATTTATTTTTCTTGTCAAAATTCCTATTTGGTTGGATAGTTTTCGTGACCGTAAGGAAGCTTCCATGATTTTCGCGGTTAGAAATATATTTATATATTATTAATTACATAATGCTTTAACGGTCATCGTCGTAATCTTTTATTTTTCTTTTTTTCTTTTTCTAAAAATAACGTCGTAATCTGCAGATTCTACATTCCTATACCATTACCATGACAGCTCTTTCGTTTCAGTTTCCATGTCTTCTCCTGATTACTACAGAACAAACCATGAACACTTTAGGATTTGCTTTTATGGCTAAGAACATCAAGAACAAACCAGAGGTTAGCTATCATATATATCAATCAATTGTGTTTATTTTTTCCTGTTGTTGTTACTTGAAAATGGTATTACATTTGTTGTGTTTTCTGGTTGTTTTAGGAGAATCAGAGGCTGACGAGATCTACTCTCATAAAGAATCTATACAAGGAGATGGATAAACTTAGAATAGGTGGGATAAGAGCCAGCGACAAAAATGAAATAATTCTGGTGAGTTCAATTATTTTGAAATGATTAAAAAAAACAATAATAGAAAGATGGCTCTAGAATAGAAGAGTAGAGAAGAGTTACTATTTATGATTTTGTAAGTCACTCAACCCATAACCAGTCATCACTCTCTCTTCCTCATAGAAAAAAACAACAAGATTTTACCGATGGGTAAAAAAAACATATTATAAATAGTAACCATTTATGAGTCATTGTATCTCACTCAACCCATAACCACTCATCACTCTCTCTTCCTCATAGAAAAAAAACGAGCAAGATTTGACGATGGGTAAAGACGTCGAAGATGGAGATCAATTCCTCCCCAAGGATTACAAAGACCCACCGCCGGTACCCCTCTTTGACCTAGAGGAGCTAACAAAATGGGCATTATACAGAGCCACAATCGCAGAATTTGTAGCCACTCTGCTTTTCCTCTACATCACTGTCCTCACCGTCATCGGCTACAAAAGCCAATCCGAAACCGACCAATGCGGCGGCGTCGGCATCCTCGGCATTGCCTGGGCTTTTGGCGGCATGATTTTCGTCCTCGTTTACAGCACCGCCGGCATCTCCGGTCAGTCACATTTCATTTCAAAACTATATATATGTCTGATTAAGATTGTTTAAAATTAATCAAATACAATTTTACAGGTGGGCACATAAACCCAGCAGTCACATTCGGTCTATTCTTGGCTCGTAAGGTGTCCGTGATCAGAGCCGTGTTCTATATAGTGGCTCAATGCTTGGGAGCCATTTGCGGCTGTGGCTTGGTCAAGGCGTTTCAGACGGCTTACTATGTCAAATACGGCGGCGGCGCCAACGAGCTTGCCGCCGGCTACAGCATCGGCACCGGACTTGGAGCAGAAATTATTGGAACTTTCGTCCTTGTTTACACTGTTTTCTCTGCAACCGATCCCAAGAGAAAAGCGCGTGACTCGCACGTACCGATTCTGGCGCCGCTTCCTATTGGATTCTCCGTCTTCATGGTTCACTTGGCGACGATCCCAATAACCGGCACCGGGATCAACCCTGCTCGGAGTTTTGGGGCGGCGGTGATCTATGGTAAAGACAAAGCTTGGGATGATCAATGGATCTTCTGGGTCGGACCCTTCATCGGAGCGGCCATAGCAGCCTTTTATCATCAGATTGTTCTTAGGGCGGCAAAAGCTTTTGAATCATTCAAAAGCTGATCTTCATGCTTACAAATTTGTGTGCGCGTTTTTATGTCGGTTGCTTTGAATAATATTATGTATTTCTATGTAAAATCAAGTTGTCTTGTGTGGAAGATGGGTCATTTTCTTTCTTTCTTTCAATAATGTACCTCAGATTGTTTATTATTAATTTCCATTGTTGGTTCTTGATTTCAATATTATTTTATCTTTTCTAAAAATAAAAAAAAAATTCTGTAATTGAAAATAAACATAACAATTAATTTATAAGTTGGCATTCAGGCAAGGTTACATTATATATTATTCACATTTATCCATATTAATTTGTAATCATTAAAAAAAATTCCTTCGTTTATATGAAATTGCATTATTCTATACTTTTTTTTAATATCTAAAAAAAGGTCAGATTTATTGAATAATCCAAATCCATTAAAGAAGTTAAAAGATGGTAAGAAGTCTAGTTTTGCCGACGCTTAATATATGTTAGCAATTATGTGTCAATTAATGTATATTTTTATTGGAGTGTTTGTCTGTCATTAGGTCTCTATTCCAAACTTTTACCTTATTTTTAAATCTATTGTTTTATCTATATTTCAATCATTAAAACTTTTGAAATTTAGGAATTTAAATTATATTTGTAAATATAATTGGATTTAAGATTAAATTACTATTTACTTCTAATTTTGTTTTTGTAAGTGAAGAAAAATCCAATAATTCTCTTTCTTTCTTACTTTTATCGGTAAGACAAAATCATATCATTTTGTTTTGTTTGTCAGCATGGAAGCAGCATTAGTCTCTCTTTTTTTCAGCATGAAAGCATCATCATTTTTCTCTCTTGCTAATACACAGGCTTCAACATTGTTTTTGTTTGTTTGTCTGTCAGCTAAAAGTCTTCTTTTATCTCTCTCTCCTTTAATCTCAACCTCCTTTTATTTTAAGTTCCTACTATCCCATTTTTATTGATTAATACATTTTCAATCTTTGAAACAAATACAAATTAAATTAGTATTTAAAGTTGAGTTAGGGAGTTTATACTTATAATAAATTTTACAATTATCAATTAGAATTTATTAGGTTTTTATTTGGTTTTGAGTTTGAGCCTCACCAAAAATTATTTAGGTTTTATTATCAGAATGTTTACCATATAAATATGTGATTATTAAGGGTTTACATAAGTTAGAGAGAATTTTAGAGAGACAAAGTGTGATACTCTTTATCATTTCTTCTTTATCATAGGAAATCTGGTGGCGGCTGAAGTGGACGTAGCTCATTTTGAGTGAAATAAATCTGTGTCTTCTTGTGTTCTTTTTTCTTGACTTTTTTATAGATCGTTTCAAGCAGGTCGAATTTGGGAGATAAAAATCTTAACAATTGGTATTAGAGCAGTTATGCTAGATTTGATCATTTGAAACGATGGCAAGCGAGAGCAGTATAAGACATGAGATTGGAAGATTTGATGGGACAGATTATGCCTTCAGGAGAATGCAGATTGAAGATTATGTCTATAAAAAGAAGCTTCATGTTCTTTTGAGTGAGAAAACAGAGAAGATGGATGAAGCTGAATGGAAACTCCTTGATAGACAAGTTTTGGGAGTTGTCCGATTGACGCTAGCCAAGACGGTTGCTCACAATGTAGCAAAGGAGAAGATCACCATGGTCTGATAAAAACTCTTTCTGATATGTATAAGAAATCATCTACTAACAACAAGGTACACTTACTGGAAAGACACTTTTACTTAAGAATGGTTGATTGTACTTTTGTCACTGCTCATTTGAATGAATTCAATACAATTGCGAATCAATTGCTATCTATTGAGATTGATTTTTGGGATAAAGTTAGTGCCCTGATTTTGTTAGCATCTTTACCAAATAGTTGGAAACATATGAGGGCAGCAATTAGTAATTCGATTGGGAATGCTAAACTGAAATTTGTTAAAGTTAGATATCGTATTTTTGCTGAAGAGGTTCATAAAATTGATTCTAGTGAAACGTTCAAATGTTCTTCTCTGAATGTGGAAAATAGGGGCAGAGGTAATGATAAAAATTTCATTAGAGGTAAGAGCAAATCTATGTCGAGGAGAAGAAGGAGTCCGTCCAAGTCTGGGCGGATATTTAAGTGTTGAAATTGTGGTAAACAGGGTCATTTGAAGATGAACTGCAAAGTACTGAAAAGAAACAATGATGATAAAAATGATACAGCCAACGTTGTTACACAAACTGTCATTGATGCGTTACTTTTGTTTGTTGATAGCCTGATAGATTCATGAGTTTTGAACTCGGGAGCGTCTTTCCACACCACTGTCCACAAAGAATTAATGGAGAATTGTGTGGGTGGAAACTGTGGGAAAGCTTGAAGATTTAATGACGAATTTCTAGTTTTTTTTTCTGATTTAGAGCTTGAGAGTTCATCTCTTGACTTAGGATTTGTTCAAGGAGGATATTTATACCTTCTTTAGTCTGTGGAGGCTTCCAAGTGGATTGAATCAGTCAAGCCATTAATGGCGTTTTGACTATTCTTCATCCCACTTGCTGGAATAGATTAATCATCCCTATTGATGTAGCATAAATGATCACCGAAGTAGGGTGATCATTTCATCATAAATTATTTATTTTAATCTCTTGATTTTTTTTCTAAAATTATTTTAAGATAAAATGAATATAACATTTATCTAAAATATTTTTTTATTTTAACCATTTTCTTTAAATTAATTAGGCTTTAATTATCACTATAATTAGTCTAATTAATATGTTAATTAGGTTTTGGCTTTTGGAGGTTAATTATTTTGATTTTATTTATTCAAAAATAAATTAAAATAATTATTTTAATTTTATAAATTGAGTATTTAGATTTTTGAGTGTTTACAATATTATTTAATTTATTAATTAAAATTATTATTTTTTAAATTATTTTTTATTATATATATAATTGAATGTAGTAAGTTATTATAACACTACACCACCCTTATTTAAACTTTTATTTAAACATTTATAATAGAAATAGGTGACATTTATTCACTTAATGACCATAGTTTATATATTAATATCATTTAAACCAAATTATTTTATCAAAATCAACGCCAGCTAATATTTATTTTTAAATTATTCAAAATCTATAGCTTAAAAAACTAGTGGTTGCAAAATTTCGTTTGACTTTATATATAAATATTTTAAACGACAAAAATGAAATAATTCAGATGATCAGTTCAATTATTTTGAAATGATTAAATAAACAAAAATAGAAAAGACAGCTCTAGAATAGAAGAGTAGAGAAGAGTGGGTAAAAAAACATATAATAAATAGTAACCATTTATGATTCATTGGAACTCACCAAACCCATAGTCAGTCATTCACTCTCTCTTCCTCATAGAATAATAGTATGTATTTCTATGCAAAATCAAGTTGTGTTGTGTGGAAGATAGGTCATTTTTTCTTTCTTTCAATAATGTACCTTAAATTGTTTAATATTAATTTCCAATGTTGGTTCTTGATTTCAAAATTAATTTATCTTTTCTAAAAGTAAAAATTGTATAATTGAATTACAATTAATTTATGAGTTACATTCAGGCAAGGTTTTATAATATATTATTCACATAATTCCATATTAATTTGTAATCATTCAAAAAATTCCCTTGTTTAATTGAAATTGCATTAGTCTATACTTTTTTTAATATTTTAAAAAAGATCAGATATAATTTTATTGACTAAAATCCAAACCCATTAAAGTAGTTAAGATGGAAAGAAGTCTAACTAACATATAACAAGGTCAAATATGAGTAAGACATAAATTAAAATTGGGACACTTTTGAGAGATTAAGATAGTTAAAGGGATTTAGATAATTTTGAACATATTTGAGTTAAGCTCTTCTGACAAAAATAAAATATTAATTAAGAATATTTTTTAATTTTAGATTTAGAAAGTTAACCGGATTCTGCATAAATTAAACACTTTTATTGATTTTTAGGTAAAATTTTAAAACAATTAATAAAAAATAATTTTAAAAAGAAATTACATTAAGATGTAATTGAGCTCTCTTTTATGGGAGCAAAATAGACAAATGAACTCTCTTTTGGGGTCAATTTTAATTGTGTTGTTTGTTTAAACTCAGTTGGTAAATAAACTTTATTGTAAGCAAGTTTTTTGATTTTTTTTTTTTTAATTTAAGGACCGTGGTTATTAAAAGACATGAATTATACAGTTTTATAAAATAGATCTTTGTCTCTATAATTTTATTGAATTATTTTAGGAAAAAAATTAAAGAAAATTTAACAACCAATTAAATAATTAAAGATCATTCACATAATTCATAGTGTCATTATCATGGCGATGTTAAAAATTAGATCCGAAAAATTTATTAATTCTTTTGGAGATTATAGTTGTTGTAAGGATTATAATTTATATTATACAAAATATAAATATATGTTCAATAAAATAAATGTTCTATATCTTAGATAAAATCTTGAACTTGAACTCGGCTCAACTATTTATCTAAAAGTTCAACTCGAAAATTTAACAACCAATTAAATAATTAAAGATCATTCACATAATTCATAGTGCCATTATCATGGCGATGTTAAAAATTAGATCCGAAAAATTTATTAATTCTTTTGGAGATTATAGTTGTTGTAAGGATTATAATTTATATTATACAAAATATAAATATATGTTCAATAAAATAAATGTTCTATATCTTAGATAAAATCTTGAACTTGAACTCGGCTCAACTATTTATCTAAAAGTTCAACTCGAAAGTTTGAACTCAATTAAGTTTTCAAGCTGAAGTTTGAACTCGATCTAAAGCCAAAACATATTTTTATAATGAAAATATTACACTACCATAACTATTTATCATGATATTTCAAAATAAAAATATGAAATCATAATAATTATTCAAAAATAAAATAAAATAAAATAAACAATAGAAGATTCCCATGTGGAAATAATAAAAATATAAAATTTCAATCTCAAAGAAAGAAAATAAATTGATCAAGATTTATCTTCCTTGTTTGTCATCTGATCTCTCACTAATGAAGCAGGAATTAGATGAACATGGAGTATGCGTCTACTGCAAATGCAAATGATATTAGATGAAAATGGATTATAATTGTAGAGAATTTTATATCCCCAATTTAAATAATAAAAGTAAAATAATAATAACTCTGAGCTATTTTAAAATAAAATAAAAGACAAATATATATATATATATATATAATAAAATAGGCTAAATAAGTTATATATTTATTACCAATTTAATTTTTATTTAATTTACTGATTAAAAAATCAATATAATAATAATAAATAAATAAATAAATAAATAAATAAATAAATAAATAAATAAATAAAACAGCGTATGACAGATGCACATTAGACCCACGTACAGATGCATGCAAGGCAATGTATGTGATATTAATCAATAAATAAAAATGGGACGTAAGAACTTAAAATAAAAGGAGCTAGGTTGCTCAGTGGAGGATTAAAGGAGATAGATAAAAGAAGGCTTTTAGCTTACAGGCAAACAAACAAAAACACTAGTGTTGAAGCCTATGCATTAGCAAGAGTGAAAAATGATGATGTTTCCATCCTGACAAACAAAACAAACAGGAAATTTGACAGAATGACTCTCACAATAGAGTGTTATTTTTAAAAATAATATGCCTCCAATGTTATTTACAAAAATAACCTATTTGCCCCTAAATTATAATATAACCATTTCATCTTCTTCTACATTTCATTTCCGGTTTCCCCCCGCTTTCCCTCCCTGCCACTATCAGGATCCCCCTTCCAGCAACATTCAGCCGACTTTCAGTCTTCAACGTAACCTATATTTCAGGTCAGTTTTTGTTTTTTTTTTCGTTTTCTCTTCCATGCTGAATGGTTTTTAGGGTTTTAGGGTGATGAATAGTTGTGTGAATGGTTTGAACTGTGTGAATATGTATATTACATTCGCAAACTGTACTTTGCGTCGACGCAAATTGCAGTTTACGTAAGTGTTGTTTGCGCCGACTCAAAGTATTAATTCTCCATTTAACTTTTTTTTCTCTTTTTTCGTCGGTCGATTTCATATTTGATTTCATTTTTACTCTCTACAGGTGTTGGATCTGTTGGGTTTTGCAACAGCAAAACTATGGATCTTCTTCGAAATCAAACATGTAACAAATCAGTTTCTAAATCGTCTATGACGACAAACAGATTATGAAGACTGAAATAGCATAAAGCAATAAACGACAACACAATATACGTGGTTCGGTCAAAATCGACCTACGTCCACGGGAGGGATAAGTTTCACTAAATCAAAGAAATGTCAATAGTAGAAACTTACATGCCCTGCTCTCAAATGAAAGAAGTGATTACACTTGGAATGATTGGACTACTCCACAATCAAAAGCTTCCCCAATCTTTCTCTCTAGATCAGCCAAAGAACAAGAAGAAGAAGGAAATCAGAAAATCATAGATCTGTAATTCACTCTCTCTCAACCTTACTATATGTTATGAGAAAATACCCAAAAAAAGTATTTATACTCTAAGCCGTTTTCATAACAGAAAACCCTGACTCATTTACCCGGAGTTTTAAAAAAAACCCGCCCGAAATGGCAAGGAACACCTCAACAATTCTCCCCCTTCCGAGCCATGGGAGAATGTTGCTATAAACATTCATCATCGTGACGCTTCTGCCAGAACCATTCCGGCTTTGGCACAACATATCTCATGCTTGCCTCTTGGCAAGCCCTTTGTCATCATATCTGACCCGTTCTCATCTGTATGCACTTTCTCCAAGTATAACTCCTTCTTCCCGAGCACTTCACGGATTCAATGGTACCTTTTTTGGATGTGTTTTGAACGTGAATGGAAACTTGGATTTTTGCTCACATGTATAGCACTTTGTGAGTCACTAAACACCACAAACCTTTCTTGTGTAGTGCTTATTTCTTTCAACAATTCTTTCATCCATCTCATTTCCTTACAACATTCAGTAATGGCAATATATTCAGCTTATGTAGTAGACAAAACAACACATTTCTGTAGACGAGACTGCCATGATACAACTCCTCCTCCAAAGGTAAACAAATACCCTGAAGTTGATCTCATAGTGTCAATATCACCACTCATATCTGAATCAGAAAACCCTTCAACATGTGGCTTTCCAATACCATAACACAAAGCGTATTTGGAGGTCCCTCGAAGATATCTCATTAGCCACTTAACCGCTTCTCAGTGTGTCTTACCGAGATTTGAAAGGAAACGACTAAGTACTCCAACCGCATGAGCTATATCCGGTCTTGTACAGACCATTGCATACATTAGACTGCCTATTGCTGAAGCATATGGAACATTGCACATTTATTGTCTTTCCTCTTCATCCTTGGGAGACATTGTCTTGTTTATTTTCAAGTGTGTAGCCAATGGACAAGCAACTGGATTTGCCTTGTCCATACAAAATCGTTTTAGAATCTTCTCAATATATCTCTCTTGAGACAACCATATCCTTTTCTTCACCCGATCACGAATGACTTGCATTCCAAGAATTTGTCTTGCTTAACCCAAGTCTTTCATCTCAAAAGACTTAGCCAAATCCTTTTTCAACTTGACAATCTTGAGCTTGTCTCTCCCAACAATCAGCATGTCATCAACATATAGGAGAAATATAATAAAATCATTAGAAGCAAACTTTTGCACAAATACACAGTGATCTGTAGACGTCTTCATGTACCCATGGATGGTCATGAACGACTCAAACTTAAGATACCACTACCTTGGTGCTTGCTTCAAACCGTACAGACTTTTGACAAGTTTGCACACCTTGTTTTCCTCACCTTTCTTATTATAACCTTCAGGTTGCTCTATATAAACATCTTCATCCAAATTACCATGGAGAAATGCAGTCTTGACATCAAGCTGTTCAACCTCAAGATCTATACAAGCAACTAGACTTAACACCACCTGGATAGAAGTCATCTTCACTATTGGTGAGAAAATTTTATCATAATCGATTCCATGTCTCTGGCCAAAACCTTTGACAACCAGCCTAGCCTTGTATCTTGTCTTGTTATCATCACCTTTTGCTTGATCTTGTACACCCATTTATTTTGTAATAATTTTCTTTTTTCTTTGGTCTTTGAACCAGTTCATATGTGCCATTTTTCAGCAATGACTTCATCACTTCATCCATGGCAGCTATCCATTCTTCCTTATGAGCATCCTCAAGAGCCTCCTTATAGAATATATGCTCCCCACAATCAGTTAAAAGGACATACTCTGTAGCAGGATACTTAGAACTTGATGTTTTCTCCCTAGTAGACCTCCTAAGTACCTCTGTTTGTTGATTCTATTGATTTCCATCTTCTTGTTGAACTTCAAAATCAACCTCAACATTATCAACAAGATCAGTTTCAGTATTAGTATCATTTCCATGGCCTACAGCTTGACCCTGAGGAACATCATCATCACTATCTAAGTCTGAAGCTACATGTGGTCTTGTCTCCTCAACATCATGAGACACCTCAAGACCAGAAAGATCACGTATGTATGCATCAAGTTTTTCACCATCTTCAAAATTCTCAATAGTCTGATCTTCAAGGATTACCACATCTCGGCTTCTCAAAACCTTCTTGTCAACTGGGTCATAATACCTGTATCCCCACTTTTCATCACCATACCCCAAAAATATGCATTGCCTGGTTTTTGCATCTAGCTTAGACCTCTCATCTTTTGGAACATGCACAAAAGCTCTGCAACCAAAAACACGTAAATAGTCATAATTAACATCTTTACCTGACCAGACGCTTTCTACACACTTATTATTCAATGTCTTGGAGGGAGAACGGTTGATCACATACATTGTAGTGCTCATGGCTTTAACCCAGAAATGCTTAGCCAACTTGGCATGGAAGAGCATACTCCTCATCCGTTCCAACATTGTTCTGTTCATTCTCTCTGCCACACCATTTTTGTGGAGTCTTGGGCACAGTCTGTTCATGTCGAATACCCTACTCTTTGCAATAATCATCAAATGAGCCTATGTACTCTCCCCCATTATCTGACCGCACCCTCATCAGTTTTCTTCCTGTCTCTCTTTCAACCAGCTTGTGAAAGACCTCAAACCTTGTTGTAACCTCATCCTTGGACTTTATAGCATAGGCCCAAACCTTCTTAGATGCATTGTCTATGAAAGTTATAAAATAGGAAGCACCACCTATGGATTTAATCTTCATAGGACCACAAACATCTGTATGGACCAATTCAAGGACATTCTTTTTCAGTTCCACTTTTGACTTACTGAAGGAGACTCTGTTATGCTTACCCTTTAAGCAATGCTCACAATTTTCAAGATGAGCATCCTTGAGATTAGCAACTCATTCCTCTTGACCAAAACATTCAGCCCTTTTTCACTGATGTGACCTAGTCTCTTGTGCCACAAATCAGAGGATGACTCCATCATGACAGAATATGTTGCATCATAGACAATTTTTAAATTTGTCTTGTATAAGGAACAACATTCCTTACCTCTTGCAATAACCAATGAACCCTTGCTTAACTTCCATGCTCTACCACTGAAAACATTATGGTAGCCTCCATCATCAAGCTTACCCGCTGAAATCAAATTCATTCTCAAATTAGGAACATGTCTTACATCTCTCAATGTCAGGATACAACCCATGTTTGTCTCGATTCTAACATCACCAAGACCAACTATCTTGGATACACCACTGTTACCCATGCGAACCTCACCATAATCACCAGCTTTGTAGGACTTGAAGTAACCTTTGTGTGGACTAATATGGAATGAGGCACCTTTGTCAATAATCCATGTTGTTTCATTTGAAGATGTGCTAAGACAAGAGTCTTGACAGTTAGAAGCATATGTCAGTTCACCATCTGAAGCATAAGCAGATGTATCTGCACTCTATTCTTTCTTTTCTCTGGGCTTCACCGTACCCTTTGCTTTATCATTTTTAAATTTTCAACACTCGTTTTTCCAGTGACCCATTTTGCCACAGTAATGGCAGACACCATCCTTCTTTGGAGCTCTAGACTTGCTTCTAGACTTGCCCCTGCTCAAACCACTTCTATTATCCTTTGATCTTCCTCTATCAGTCAACAACATATCAGACTTAGAGGTTTATCCCCCTTTCGATTCTCCTCATCAAGTAAGGAACTGGTGACAAATGCCATGTTGACTTTACCATTTGGTGTTGAGTTGCTAAGAGTGATAATAAGTGTCTCCCAACTTGCAGGCAAAGATCCAATGACTAAAAGTGTCTGCACCTCATCATCAAAGTTTATCTTCATACTACTCACCAGATTCAAAATATTTTGAAATTCATTTAAGTGCTTAGCAATTGATTTATTATCAATATACTTCAGATTCACCAGCCTTCGTATCAGTGCTGCTTTATTCCCTGCTGATCTTCCAGCATAGAGAGCTTCAATTTTTCTCCACACACCATACGCCATAGTCTCGTTCTTAACATGGTGCACAACATTTACACCAACCCAGGAACGAATAAAGTTGCAGGCCTTTCTATCTGTCTTTTTCCAATCAGCCTCTTTGTAGTCTCAGATCTAACACCCTCATTTTCAATTGCTTCATTCAAATCATCTGAAACTAACAAATCACTAATCATTAGTTTCCATTGCCTGTAGTTTGTACCATTCAGACTCACCATATCAGGTCTAGATTTCCACATTATTACTGCCTTAACAACTGAAAAAAACCCCATCAAAGAAATTAGTTGATCTCCTCTTTGAATTTCGTCAAGTAACCAGCAGAGCACTCTGCTCCAATGTTAAAACAGATAACCAATCAATACTACTCTGATACCACTGTTGGGTTTTGCAACATTAAAACTATGGATCTTCTTCGAAATCAAACTTGTAACAAATCAGTTTCCAAATCGTCTATGACGACAAACAGATTACGAAGACTGAAATAGCACAAAGCAATAAAAGACAACACAATATACGTGGTTCGGTCAAAATCGACCTACGTCCACGGGAGGGATAAGTTTCACTAAATCAAAGAAATGTCAATAGTAGAAACTTACATGCCCTGCTCTCAAATGAAAGATAGGAATGGTTGGACTACTCCAAAATCAAAAGCTCCCCCAATCTTTCTCTTTGGATCAGCCAAAGAACAAGAAGAATAAAGAAATCAGAAAACCCTAGATCTGTAATTCACTCTCTCTCAACCTTACTATATGTTATGAGAAAATACCCAAAAAAAGTATTTATACTCTAACCCATTTTCATACCAGAAAACCCTGACCCGTTTACCCGGAATTTTAAAAAAAACCCGCCCGCAATGGCAAGGAACACCTCAACAATCAACTGAGAGGCCAAACACATGTTTTCTCCGAAGGTAACTTTTTGTATTTTTTTTTGTATAAGAACAAGATTGATTTTTAATAAATGTTGGAGATGTTGAATTTTTGTATCGGTCTTTTGGAATCAGGCGTAATGAAAAGATTGCTTGCTATGTTAGTATCAGAGGTAAAAAAGCAATCCAACTCTTGGAGAGTGGTTTGAAGGTTAAGGAGTATGAGCTTTTGAGAAAGAACTTCATTGATACTGGCTGCTTTGGTTTTGGTATTCAAGAACACATTGATATTGGAATCAAGTAAGTTCAAATTTGATGATTTATGTAACCATCTTCATAATTGAATTGGCTTTTGTTCAAAATTGTCACAATCTAGAATTGTTGTGTTTTCTCATGTATGATCGTTTAACATCTATGGTATGGATTTTTATGTTGTCCTTGGACTTGAATATCGTGTTGGTAGAAGACGCAAGTGCAAAGATCGTGTTGGAATCCAACATAGGGATACAAAGGAGGATTCAATGAAGTGGTTCAAAGTCAAATATGAGGATTTATTGTTTCTTGAGACTTTGAAAGAAGTTGGGTCTTTTATTTTCTTAAAGACTTGAATTTTAGTACTTGCATAATTTATTATTTTGGAAGATGAGGATGTTTTATGTTATATTCAGATTACTTCTATGTTTCAGTTATTTTTTTTATGAGATTTAACTGAATTAATATCACATTAGAAACAAAAAATTGAAAATCATCAACTAAGGCGTTTGACCATTTTATTCACATTTCCAAAGAAATTTATAGGTTATAATGAAGGAAGACCCTTATTATGTGTTCTTTATTTGCTAGTAATGTTTCACCTCCAACCAATACTTTCCTTCTTGGTTCTAACAAGTGCAATAAGCTCAAATGCATCAATTTGCAGCGTCTAGTTATTGTTATTCGCAATTTATAGTTTGCGTCAACACAAAGTATGACAAAAAAAATGATAAATTAAAATATGTAGCAAAGTAGTTTTGTAATGGTAATTATTCTCGTTTATCATAAAAGCAACCAGAGTTCAATCCAATCCAACTGTTTTTTTTTATAATTTGCGTGGGCTAAAAATCAGTTGTCTAGAATCGAATACTAGTCACTTGTATGACAGGCAAGAATAATTACCACTACAACTACTTTACTACATATTTCAATCTATCATTTTATTTCTATCATACATTGCATTGACGCAAATTATACTTTACGTTGACACAAACTATGAGCAATCGTAGGGAAGAATATGAGAAGTGCGTATAATGTGACGGAGGCTGCTATGGTCCTGTTGAATTGAGGTCGCGCTTGAGATCTTTGAATTGATGGAGTTGTCGGGGAGAGCCTTGCTACAGTTCTGCGTAGGATGCAGACGTCGTCGGGAGGAGAAACATCTGTCCGACATTGCTTTGCTTGGGGAGTTGGGGATAGCGTCATTGTTGGGGGAGAAGAAGAGAGAAAGAAGAGGAGAAGAAGAAACGAAGAACAAAAGAAAAAACGAAGAAGAAAGGGGAAGAAGAAAATATAATAAGGGCAAATTGGTCTTTTGCCATGGGCAAAAAGTTGTTTTTGCAAAAACTTTTTGGAGTAAGTATTTTTTTTGGAATTTGCACTATTTTGAGTGTTATTTCATGAAATTTCCTAAACAAACTGATGCTCGAGTGATTTTGTCTTACCGATAAAAGGAAGAAAGAAAAAGAATTATAGAGCTATATTATATTTGGTTGACTTACACAGAAATAAATTATAAGTAATTAGTAATTTAATTATATTTATAAATTCGATGGACACAAATTAGTAAGTGCGATAGTTTTTTTTCTGAGTGTAATTAAGCCCAAATCACAATGCAAAATCTTTAAAATAATCGTTTAATTACAAAATAAAAATTCTAAATTTTGAAAAATTAGGCGGCAACTCTATATTCTAAAGTTGAAAATTCTCGATTAATTTAAAATATTTTCAAAAATTAATTCTGAAATTAAACGGACTCTAAAAATAAAATTAATATATAAAAAAAATAAACAGCTGAGAAATCGAGGCGGTCAAGCTTCTATACGACTCTGCTAGGGACTTATGAGGCTTAACTCAAAATAAATTTGTGGTCATTCAAAAATAAATTTTAAATTATCTTACACTTAACACAAAAAAAAACAAAGAAAAAGTTAAAAAGAAAACCTAAAATATATCTAATTAATTTAGATCAACATTTATTTGTAAAAGTAACAAGGACCATATTACTTAAAGATGTGTAAGAAATACATTAAACAATATACTTTACACATCTAATAAAATACGAGCAAATAGTTTATTGCAATGGAATTGAAAAATAAAATTATTTTGGGGAATAATTTCGTATCGATTAGGTCCCAAAATAATTAATCTTGGACAATTTATTTTTAATAAATAAAAGTTGTAGCCATGTTTTTTTTCAATGGATGCTTTTTCGTTTTAAAACCCGAACCGGTCTAAGCTCCATACCTTACCATGATCTCGAATCCCTTGAATGAGCGAGACGAAAAATCGAAATGGTAGCTCACATTGATGGAGTGCATCAACTCTCTGGCTTTTATATCGAGTTAGCATTTATCGGATGATTGCTCATCCACAATACATTACTCCATTACATGGTTGGTTGTTCTAGCTACCCATTTTGTTCAAATGGAATTAAAAGTTCTTCAAAAGGGAATAACGAGGTCGCTTTAAGTTTGTTGAGACATTCTCGTATTTGATCTTCAACCGAGCTCTCGGGATATGAAGTTATTAGTTATGATCAAGAGATCATATCATTAATCGAAGGTTGATGAATGAGAATGACCATCATGAATTATGTATTCGTCCATAACATGTTCATAAACATGAGTTGCTTCGAGATGTCTCGGTTTATACATAAGGTAGTTTGTCAATGCTCCATCAAACTATAGTAGGTCTCCCATTAATGGAGTGCATCATCTCTCAAATTATTAGCAAAATATAAAAATAATAATAGATTGGAAAAATATTTGTTATATTTATTTAAATATTTTGTGTATTTTAAAAGATTAAAATTAAAGTCAGAAGGGTGAAAAAAATCAATTTCAAACAAACCCTTAAAATTTTAAAATAAAAATAAATCTGTAATCGAGTGTAGTTAAAATCAGATTTATTGCTACATCCGGGATCGTGACCATTGGATAGACGCTAGATTTCATCCATACCTAGGAAGCGCCCGCGTAGCCCGCTGCAACCGAAGAAGCGCGCTCGCGTAGTAGCGAATCAGCTAATGCTCGTCAGCTAAAACGCGATGGAACGCACAGATTGTGACGAAACTGTGATGGAACGCCAACGGACCGCTCTGCGTCTGCGATCTCGCCTGAAAAGACGTTGTTTCGCCTTACGGTTGTCTTATTCCCCGCGATTGTTGGAGGATAAGAACAAGTCTTATCTTCGATTTCTCAAAGATGGAACTCAACATATAGTCAATCTTTCCGGTTGATTCAAAATGTGAAATGAGCACCCTACTTCAGTGATTATTTTCCTACATTTATAGGCATGAATCATGCCTATTCCGACAAATTGAACCAAGAACATCCAAAATACCATTAATGACTTTTGTCTAATTCAAGTTAACTTGATCCCTCAACCGACTTCGGGAGGCTATAAATAGCCTCCTATAACAATTCCAAAGAAAAGAGATCCACTCTCAACTTCGCTTCAAGATTTACAGAAAATACGCCATTAAAGTTTCAAGCTTTAAAATTTTTCAAAATCTTCACATAACTAGGGGTGTTCAATGGTTTGAACCGAATATCCGACCGAATTCGAATAAACCGAATTCGAAATATATTTTCGGTTTTCGAATCGAATTTTAAACCGATTCGAATTCAAATACGGTTTTCGGTTTGGTTTTCGAGTTTAGGTTTCAACTCGAAAACCAAACCGAAAACCGAATTCATTTTTATTATTTATTTTTATTAAATATTATATAACTTATTACATATTTATATTAAATTATCATGGACCTCCTACTAGATCCCTACATTAAATCCATAATCCCTAATTCATTTTCCCATTTCTCTAGTTGTCAACACGTCTCAACCGCCATATATTGTCGTCGGCGACACTATTTTACTTTCGTCGTTTAATTGTCGACACTATTTTAAGCTAAGTTTGCGTGATTTATATTTTTTTATAATTTAAGTAGATAAGATCTCTTTAACAACTTATTTATTTTGTTAACTCTTTTTTTAAAAATTATCTTATGGGGAGGTGATTTCAATATTTGGTCTAAACCGAATATTCGACCGAATTCGAACAGAATTCGAATTCACCGAATTCGAATAAACCGAATTCGAATTTATTCAAATCGGTTCGGTTTTCGAATTTGCTTAAAAAAATATAAATTCGAAGAACCCGAACCAAAAACTCGAATAACCCGAAAACCGAACCGATGAACACCCCTACACATAACGCCTTAAAGTTTTGATCCTGAGTATCTCAAAGTTTCCTTAAGGTCTAAGGAGTGTTCTCCAATCTTTGGTATTCTTTCAATCACCATTTAATTCATACTCTCAGTTTGAATTTCAATTTTTTATATTTCAGTTTTCATAAGCTTGTATGTTGCATGGTTGTTGATTTTTTTATTGGAAATCGATCCATTGATCATTTATGAGATTTTTATGAAAGTCAAGATCGATCAGTCGATCTCAAACAAAAAAAACAAATTTAAATTTTAAGAAATTATAAAATGGGTTTTCAGTTCTTAGGCTAATCCTCAAGAATAATAGCTTAAAAAGATTCCCAACATATTTCTAATGGCGTTAGACAACTATTTGGATCATGTTTGATCCTTCTCGATCATATTTGATAAAAATCAAAATTTTCAAAATAATTGAAAATTTTGAATTGGCCCAAATGAACAAGTAGTGTTCATATTTTGGTAACAATCAAGTATATGAAGTATAAGGAAGCTATTGGAAAACTTTTTAGACTTAAACACAACTTTAAAACCAAAAACCGATTTTTTCCATAAATTATTTTGAATGAATTGTTCATCACCAGGTCGAATGATGAAGTAATTGTGTCCTTTAATTCAATACACAATGACTAAACTTAGGTTGGACAATTAACGAAGATAATTTAATTCAATTATTTTAGGAGTCATAATGCTTTGCTAGAAGCCAAATACGATTAATGAGGTTAAACCTATAGCTATTGTAATTGGGTCCTATGAGGTCACACACTTAGAGTTGACAAAATAGATTAAAAAGGAATGATTTCTAATTATTAGTAAATATATTAGATATTATTAATAATTAGAAATATCGTTTTAATGTTTTATTTATGAAATAAAATAATTATCAATGATAAAATTAATTTTGGAAATAGAGGGCGGAATATAATAGATAGTATTATTTTATTATTTTATTTATGAAATAAAACAATTATTAATGGTAAAATTAATTTCGGAATGGTAGGCGGAATATTAAAGATTGTCTTTTGATATTCACAGAACGGAAAAGAACGCTTATAATTAGAAAAAATATATAGTCCCTTAAATTATGCTATTCTTCCATCTCTCCTTTTAATCAACAAGAGATAGAAAGATTTTACCGCAATATAACAACTTTTTCCCAATAGACAATAAGATTGTCTCTGTTGTTCTCTCGTCCTAACAACCGAAAGCAACAATATCTATACGGACTCGTATGGACCGACTAGAGGCGCCACACGTGGGGAACTCATTTTTCATACTACAAGATATGCCGAGTTCATGCATCAAAGGTATAACTTAATGTATTATATCTTTAGTTGATCGATTATGCATGAATATCCTAATTAGATATTTAGATTAAATCTTTTTATGCAACATATATCTAATATATAATCATCAAATGATACCTTGGGATGATAATTTTAATGTTCTTGGAACTTTGTGAAGCTACCCAAGCCCTTGGATCAAAGGATTCAAGCCTCCATCAAAATTGAAAAACATGCAATTTGGATGTGATTGTGGAACGAAAGGTCCGACTAATAAATTTGAGTTAAGACTAAGAGATTCGATCGTGGCTCTCTTTAGCTAGGACCGAGAGGTCCGACCGAGGATTTTAACATCCGATCGAGAAGTTAGACCTCGGAGTCTCGCACCCGACCGAGTACTCCCAAACCTAAGACATATGACTTCCACCCAGGACCGAGAAGTCAAACCTAGGACCGAGGAGTCTCGCACCTGACCGAGAAGTCACAAACCTATGATCGATAACTTCCACCCATGATCGAGTGATCCGACCAAGAAGTTAGACATAGGACCAAGAAGTCTTGCAACCGACTGAGAACTCCCAAACCCAGGACCGATGGATTCTACCTAGGACCAAGGCGTTCGACCAAGAATTTTGGCACCTGATCGAGAATTCTAGCCAAGGACCAAGAGGCCCTAATACCCAAACCGAAGATCCTGAGCCTAAACTAGGGGCTTTCCGACCAGGACCCGAGGATTTTTAGCCCCAAGCGATAAAACGAACCCAGGACGTAGGACACTAGTCCTAAGGCCTATTTGGTTCCTATTTTAAAATTTCAAAATTATTTTTGTACTTTTGGAACCATAAACCATTTTTTTAAAATCTTGAAAAATTATAAAATGATTTCAAAATATTTTTTTGAATATTTTCACAAAATATATTTTGATGAAGGCATGCGTGAGATTTATTTTTAAACCCTAATGACTTTTAAAACTGGAATAACCCTAATGCCTTTTAAACCAATATTTTCCAGGTATTTTACTCCCTAATCATCATCTGCAACATGCACCAACATTTAAATACTTGTTGTTACAATTCTTAAATAAGCACAAACCTACGCATGTCTAGGACCGGAAGAATAATCGGTTAAAATAAAATATTATATAACCGATTTTTAAAATTCAAATTTATAAGTAGAGAGCGATTTTAAAACAGGTACGGAGGATGAAACGAAAAAAAAAACATTTTTCCGAGTATCACCACACTATGAACTAAAAGAAACTCTAGCTAAAAATACGTTTGTACACATATGCTAATTTATTGATTTTCAAAAATCAATAAGCGTCTCAGTTTTTAAATAAATAATCTTTTAAATTAATTATTTTTAATTAATTTAAAAAACAAATTTCTAAAAATAAAATTATAATTTGATTACTTTAAATTCCCATATTATTTTGATTTAAACCCAAATTAATTATTTTTAATTAATTTTAAAAGCGATTAAAAATTAATAAATAATCTTTTAAAATAATATTTATTTTAAAAAGATTACTTAAATGCAAATTGATATTAAAATTCTCGAATTTCAAAACTGACACGAACCAAAAGTGTTTTTTTTATGGTTATAGAACAGACATAACTAAAGTATATCGTGAGTTTATTTTGAGGCCAACAACTGTAAGTCTTTGGGATTATTTAGAAGCTTCTATGCAAACTAAATGAATCTCTCTTGTGCTTTAATTTATACATAATGGTCTTGTTTGATTAAGCTTTTTTTTTTTTATAAAAATCTTATCAATATAATCCACTTTTATTTATTTATTCTATTATTTAATTTATTAACTAAAATTATTATTTTTTAAGTTAGTTTATTATTGTGTATATATTTTAATGTAACAAGTTATCATAACACTGCACCACCCTTATTTACACATTTATTTAAACATTTATAATGGAAGTCGGTCACATTTATTCTCTTAGTCGACATAGAATATATATTAATAAGATTTAACCCAAATTACTAATTTTTCTTTTTAAATTATTCAAAATCTATAGCTTTAAAAATTTGTGGTAGCAAAATTTTGATTGACTATATAAATAAATATTTTAAACTCTTTCCTCCATATAAGAGAACGCGACAAAAATGAAATAATTCTGGTGAGTTCAATTATTTTGTAATAATTAATAAAAACAAAAATTGAAAGATAGCTCTAGAATAGAAGAGAAGAGAAGATAGGGTAAAGATAATATATTATAAATTGTAAGCATTTATGATTCATTAAATCTCACTCAACCATAAATAGTCATCACTCTCTTCATCATAGAAAAAACCAGCAAGATTTGACGATGAGTAAAGAAGTTGAAGATGGAGATCAAATCAGCGGCAAGGATTACAAAGACCCACCGTCGGTACCCCTGTTTGACCTAGATGAGCTAACAAAATGGGCATTATACAGAGCCACAATCGCAGAATTTGTAGCCACTCTGCTTTTCCTCTACATCACTGTCCTCACCGTCATCGGCTACAAAAGCCAATCCGAAACCGATCAATGTAGCGGCGTCGGGATTCTAGGCATTGCCTGGGCTTTCGGCGGCATGATTTTCGTCCTCGTTTACTGCACAGCCGGCATCTCCGGTTAGTCACATTTCATTTCAAAACTATATATGTCTCTTTAAGATTGTCTAAAACTAATTAAATACAATTTTACAGGTGGGCACATAAACCCAGCAGTCACATTCGGTCTATTCTTAGCTCGTAAGGTGTCCGTGATCAGAGCCGTGTTCTATATAGTGGCTCAATGCTTGGGAGCCATTTGCGGCTGTGGGTTGGTCAAGGCGTTTCAGACGGCTTACTATGTCAAATACGGCGGCGGCGCCAACGAGCTTGCCACCGGCTACAACATCGGCACCGGACTTGGAGCCGAAATTATTGGAACTTTCGTCCTTGTTTACACTGTTTTCTCTGCAACCGACCCCAAGAGAAAAGCGCGTGACTCGCACGTACCGATTCTGGCGCCGCTTCCTATTGGATTCTCCGTCTTCATGGTTCACTTGGCGACGATCCCAATAACCGGCACCGGGATTAACCCTGCTCGGAGTTTTGGGGCGGCGGTGATTTACGGAAAAGACAAAGCTTGGGATGACCAATGGATCTTCTGGGTCGGACCCTTCATCGGAGCGGCCATAGCTGCCTTTTATCATCAGATTGTTCTTAGGGCAGCAAAAGCTTTTGAATCATTCAAAAGCTGATCTTCATGCTTACAAAATTGTGTCTATGGCGAGTTTTTATGTCGGTTGTTTCGAATAATAGTATGTATTTCTATGTAAAATCAAAGTTGTCTGAGTTTTTTTCTTTTTTTCAGTAATGTACCTCAGATTGTTTATTATTAATTTCCAATGTTGGTTCTTGATTTCAAAATTATTTTATCTATTCTAAAAATAAAAAAAAAATCTATAATTGAAAATAAAAATTACAATTAATTTGTAAGTTACATTCAATATAAATCTATATTAATTTGTAATCATTAAAAAAAAAACCCTTGTTTAATTGAAATTGCAGTCTATATTTTTTTAGTATTTAAAAAAATGGTCAGATATAATTTTATAGTTAAGATGGAAAGAAGTCTAACTAACCTATAACAAGGTCAAGTATCAGTAAGAAGCAAATTAATATCGGGACACTTTTGAGAGATTAAGATAGTTAAAGGGATTTAGATAATTTAGAACATAGTTGAGTTAAGTTATTCAAAACAATAAATTATAATAAAATATTAAGAATATTTTGTAATTTTAATTTTAGAAGTTAACTTGATTCTGCATAAATTAAAGACACTTTTATTGAAATTTAGGTAAAATTTTAAAACAATTAATAACAAGATAATTTAAAATTGAAATTACATTAAGATTTAATTTGAGCTCTATTTTATGGGAACAAAATAGATAAGTGAGCTCTCTTTTGTGTCAATTTTAATTGTTAATTGAGCAAAATAGATAAGTGAGCTCTCTTTTGTGTCAATTTTAATTGTGTTGTTAGTTTAAACTTAGTTAGTAGATAAACTTTATTTTTAGCATTTGGAAGTTTTTCAAAATTTGACCGGAATCTAATATGTGGAGTTCTTGGGTGACTATAAAATACATTAATTGAGACGGTAAGATAATACTTATAAAATGGATGTTTGTCTTTATAATTTTTTGTGGACTATTTTTTGGATAAAAATTAAAGAAAATTTAACAACAATTAAACTATTAAATTAAAGATCACATTGTCATTATCATGCATGACATGTAAGAGGTTATATTAGAAAAACTTATTAATTCTTTTGGAGATCTTAGTGTTGTTATAAGGATTTATAATTTATAATATATATAATATAAATATATGTTCAATAAAATAAATGTTATATATCTTAAAATCTTGAGCACGAATTTGAACTTAGCTCGACTATTTATCTACAAGCTTGACTCGAATGTTTAAACTAAAATTAAGTTTTCAAACGGTTCGAACTCGGAGGGTAGCCAAAACAAATTTTTATAATGAAATATTAGACTATTATAACTATTTATCATTTAAAATATGATATTTTAAAAACTACAATGACTATTCAAAAATAAAATAAACATAAACAAAAGAAGATAACCATGTGCAAATGATAAAAAATGTAAAATTTCAATATAAAAGAAAGAGAAAAAAAAAAAAAAAAACAGAAAAATGAATAAAATAAACATTTGGTTCTCCAATAGTGATGATCAAGATTTCCTTTTTTTCTTTCTTTTTTTGGGTTCTCTCTCACTGATCGATAAGGTCGGGATAAGATTAACATGGAGTATGCATATTCTGCAAATGATATTTATTAGATTGAAAATGGATCATAATTGTTTACACCTAAGTTTTATATCCTAATTAAATAGTAAAAAATATATTAATAACTCTTAACTAATTTAAAATAAAAGACAATATATATATATATATAATAAAATAGATTATATATTTTGTACTAATTTAATTTGTATTTATTATATAGACTTAAAATAATTTAAAAAATAATAATAAATAAATAATAGACGTATGACAGATGCACATTAGACCCGCGTACAGATGCATGTAAGGCAATGTATGTGATGTTAATCAATAAATAAAAATGGGACGTCAGAACTTTACTCAGTGGAGGATTAAAGGGGAGAGATAAAAGAAGGCTTTTAGCTGACAGACAAACAAAAACACTGTGTTGAAGCCTGTGTATTAGCAAATGATGATGCTTTCATGCTGGAAAAAAAAACTAATGCTGATTCCATGGTGACAAAAAAACAAAATGATATGATTTTGTCTGACCGATAAAAGGAAGAAAGAGAATTATTGGGCTTTTCTTAGTAATTAGTAATTCAATCTTAAATCCAATTATATTTACAAATATAATTTAAATTTCTAAATTTCAATAATATTAATGATTAAGATTTAGATAAATATGTTAAAGTAAAAGTATAAAACAATAAATTTAAAAATAGTCCAAAATTTTAAAATAGAGACCAGACCTCATTACAACGGACACGAAGCTGTAAGCGCTACAATTTTTTTCGATTGTAACCAAGCCCTAAATCGCAAAACAAAATCTTTAAAAAATGTAATTAATTACCCAAAATAATTTTATTAATTTTCGGAAAATTAGGTCTATGTTGTGTAAAATAGAAAATTCCCCATTTATTTATAATATTATTAAAAATTAGTTCTGGAATTAAATGTATTAAAAATAAAATTTAGATAATAATAATAATAATAAACAACTGAGATATTGAACTGCCCATCAAGTTTTTATGAGGACTCTATTGGTACTTATGAGGCTTAACTTGAAACAAAATTGTGGTCATTTAAAAATAATATTAAATTGTTTTACACTTAATATAAAAAAAAAAACAAAATGTAAAAGAAACTCAAAACATATCTAATTAATTTAGGTGCGTCTTTATTTGTAAAAGAAACCAACACTCTATTAAAATACTAGTAGTTTATTGCACGAGAATTGAAAAAATAAATTATTTTAGGAAAGAATTTTGTATTGGTTAAGTCCTAAAATAATTAATCTTAAATCATTTATTTTTAATAAATAAAAGCTATACACATGTTTTTTCAATCTACGCTTTTTTATTTTAAAACCCGAACCAATTTAAGCTACATGCCTTACATTGCTCTTCAATATTTTGCATGAGTGAGACAAAAAACGAAATTGTAGCTCGTATTGATGGATTGCATCATCTCTCGGATTTTTATTCTAAGTGAGCATTTATCGCATGATTGCTTATCCGCAATGCATTACTCCATTTACATGGTTGATAGTTCTAGCTATCCATTTTGTACAAATGGAATAAAAAATTCTTCAAAAAGGTATAAAGAGTTCGCTTCATGTTTGTAGAGTGTACTAGTATATAAGACATTGAGTTTCGTCCATTCTCATTCTCGTATTTAATATTCAACCGAGCTCTTGGGATATGAAGTTATTAGTTATGATCAAGAGATCATATCATTAATTGAAGGTTGATGAATGAGAATGACCATCATGAATCATGTATTCGTCTACATGTTCGCAAACTTGAGTTGCTTTGAGATGTCTTCGTTTATACATAAGGTAGTCTGTCAATGCTCTATCAAACTATAATAGGTCTCCCATTAATGGAGTGTATCATCTCTCAAATTTTACATAAAGTTATCAATTTTCGCATAATTGTATATTCATAATGCATTGCTCCATTGCCATGTGATTAACTTTTCTAGTTACTTCTTTTGTTTGATTTCAAAGATACTTCAAAATTATAAAATGGGCTTATATCCAATATATTGAACATATAAATGTATAGAACTTTGAGGAAATAATTTATATTCTCGTCCTTGATTTTTTCATGATCATTGTGGAGATCAAGAAATATCTTTATCTAGATGACATAATCGTCCTTGTCTCGAAACAAAGGAAAGACAAATTTTTGTGAATGTGTCTTTTGAAATGACTACCCTTCAATGCCTACATGCAAAAGCCTAATCGACTATATGGTTTTTGTGATTCTTCTAATTGATGGATCTCGTTTTTGGCTTGTCATGAAGAACTTGTAAGTCTAGAAAAATGATTAAAGAGAGAAATCACACTAATAACATTTTGAACTGTGTTATCATCTAAGCACACACGTGTTCCCAAAAGGGAAATAGACGCACACTTTCAAACTCGTCGTTTTTATTAAAATAAAAGTATTTAAATGTGGGATAAGTAATAAACAAGATAACTTGTTACAAACATTCAACACTCGTACTCACCTTAAAAATGCACACAATGTTTACAAAATATAAGAATTTTTTTACCTCCAATACATTACAAAGAAAAAAAGATATGAAAATGAGTCTTCTTTTGATCTTTTTCATTCCTCGTCATTTGTCATTTTGCTTTCTTCATTTGAATTGGCTTGCGAATAGTACAAACTTCAATAGAAAGGTCAATTTTTTAATATTGAGAAAGTCGTCTTCGTGTCACTCCACTTGGAAGAATATGGGAATATGGCTTTTGGTTGATTATTACATTTATGGCTAAGACATTTCTTCAAAGGGTGTTATCTCATTTTAACCCGAACATCTTGAGTTTAAGATCACAACACTTGTGATGGGCGGTCCAAATGGATAAAGTTGTAGCACCGAGCGTAGACTTACCTACAAAATTAATATCAAAGACAAGCAAACCTATGTCCTATATTTTTTCATTTTTCCAAAGTCTTGATCTTTAAAACATCTTTGTTTTCGGACAAGATGAAACAATTTTTCTCAAATTTTTGGTTTTTAATCCGAATTAAATTATTTCATTTTTTCCACAAAATTTCATTCGAGGATTAACTCTTCTTCCATATTCGTTAAACACAAATTGAATTTAAAAAAATATTCTTAAACCTAATTTTATTGAAACAATGAGTTTCTCTTGAGATAATTATTTTAAAATAATGATCTTGGCTATACTCAGACATATTTTCTAAAATCTTTATATTTTTTCTAAAATTATCGTCATAATTAAATATAACATTTTCTTTTTCTTTTTTTGGCAAGTGATCTTCACAGTTGGAAGTTGCATCATTTTGTTTATTTCTTGTAAGAGATCAAAGCTTTATTCTTTTTTACAAAAACATAATTTTTTTTAAACATTTGACTAAACCTCAAAGGAGGTTGCCTATGTATCTTCTATTATAGAAGAATCAAGTCGGCACGTAGCTCAATTTGACATAACTTTTAAAAAGAGATGAGAGATTTTTGTTTTTGTTTTTCAAAATATTTTACAGATGTTATTACTCACATTTGTTATGCAAATGATTTATTTATTATTTCTCATACTGATGTGTAATATGGCACTACTATTAAGGATGCATTAACTTCTTTTACTAGTATTATGTGTTTATTCATTAATAAGGTGAAAAGTTTGGCTTTAAATGGAGGTGTTAAGGAAAAAATGAAGAATGACATCTTTCAAATTGTATTAAGAGGGCTCTTTCCTGGTTTGGTATCTTGGTGTTTCATTATCTTCTAAGCGGTTATATATTTCTCATTGTCATCTACTTATTGAAAAGGTGAAGAAATCTATTCTACGGTGGGAAACTAAGAGGCTCTCTTATGCGGGGTAAATCGAGTTGGTAACTAAAGTTATTTTTGGTATCATTAATTATTGGGTGCATCAGCTTCTTTTAAAAAAAATGTGATGAAGGAGCTTGATTGGACTATGCATGATTTTATTTGGAGTAGTTAGGGTCGGAGTAGAAAGAAGGTCAAGTGGGAATATGTATGCTTTCCAAAGGAGGAAGTCGAGTTGAATATAAAAAAAATGTGTTGTTTAGAATAAAGCCTTAACATTTAGACATCTTTTAGAAATTGAAAAGAAATATGATTCATTATGGGTTCCTTGGGTTAACTTTATGTTCATGAAAAGATAAACAAGTGCTGTGGACAGGTAAAATCAAGGAAGATATGTCATAGTCATTCAAGAAGATTCTTAATATGAGACAAAGAGGATTACCATATTGTAGAGATTATCTTCGGTGATGGTCGTGGTCCCTATTTTAGCATTCGTCATAGTTTAAAAACTTGCATATATGCCTGAAAAGGGATTTGAGCGAGTTCAAATCTATAAGGAGTGTCGTTGATGTTGTTGAAGTGGAATTTGATCACTTTTAAGGCATATATCAGAATGTATGAGAATAATGAATTATGTGAGGGGGTTTGCAATTTAGGAAATGTCTAGATACTTGCGTTAGGAAGATTGAAAAGGATGGTAAATTCTCTACTAGTATGATTTGGGATTTTATCCAATCTAATGGGCAATTGTTTGGTTGGCATCATGTTGTTTAGACCTCTCAATGATCAATTCGTTATTTGGCTTGTCTTTCGTGAAAGATTAGCTACAAAGGATTGCCTTCAAAAATATATGAGTATTCCTGATTCTAGATGTCCTTTAAGCTTGGAGAAGGACTAATGCATTAATCATCTCTTCAGATAGTGCTCTTTTGTGTCTACTATTTGGGACAAATTTTCTAATCACATGATTCTCTTCAATTTCTCGAATAAGTGGAAGGATATCAAGAATCTTGTTATTGCTAAAGTTAGGAGACACAAGTTATATATTAATGTTTTCAAATGTTTCTTCAGAGCCATTATATACCACCTTTGGGATGAAATGAATGCAAAAGAAATTTTACCAGAGTTTTTAGGACGATGGATCAAGTTTGAAATGATATTGTCATGGACGGAAACTCCCTTACTCGGACGTGGAGGCGAATTCCTAAAAATGAACAAAATTGGATCCTTAGCCAAAATTAGAGCATTCCTTGTAGTGAAGTCACTAGTATTACTCCTTTCAAGGTGCTTTTGCTTAAATTATCTTTTGTTTGTCTTGTATGTTCTTGGTTGATTTCTATTTGTATTTAAACTTTTATTTTCTTGTTTTTTTCTTTTAATCAAGGAAAATGGTGTGTTTTATCTTGAAAACTCGCGTTTATTTTCCTTTTTAGGTTTTAATGAAATGATGTTAAGTTGTTTTCCCAAAGAAACTTTTAAACAAGGTAGGAGGTGGTTTCGTTTTATTTTATAATAGGGGAGCATTTCGTTGTTTTTCGTGCCCCTTACTCGCATTTTACTAGTGAATTTTATTTGACCTCGGGTTTGGCAATGACTTGATTGTTGATATGGTCTTAGATCTTTTCCTTAAAGGTAAAACAATGATTTGTGTCATATCCTTTAGCCTAATAGTATTTGTAGAACAAGTTTGACCATTTGTCAATTATTAGTTTGTCTGCCATTGGGCTTCCAATTCAAGCACCTTTAGACTCATCAATTTTTCAAATACTTCTTTTAGTGCCAATCCCATCGTCTAGTGATTTTTCGTACACTTGGTTGATTTTTTCATGCATTGGTCCTTGACGTATTTGAATGACCTTTTTGTTTGCCCCTCATCGACATTCCAAATATAAGACACATAATGGACATCGACTTTAGTTTTCTTATCATGCATATTTTGGTTTCGGAAGGAGGATTTCTTTGGCCTTAGCTTGGTCCATTTCGATTCTAACTATCATTAGACTTTAAAAGTTTTGTATTTTTTTATTGGGCATTCCTACACTATAGGCTCATTTGATATTTTGGTAGTGAGTTTTATTTGACCTCGGGTTTGGCAATGACTTGATTGTCTATATGGTATTAGATCTTTTCCTTAAAGGTAAAACAATAATTTGTGTCATATTTTTTTGTCTGCCATTGGGCTTCCAATTCAAACACCTTTAGACTCATCACTTTTTCAAATACTTCTTCTAGTGCCAATCCCATCATGGATATTTTCGTACACTTGGTTGATTTTTTTCATGCATTGGTCCTTGACGTATTTGAATGACCTTTTTGTTTGACCCTCTTCGACATTCCAAATATAAGACACATAATGGACATCGACTTTAGTTTTCTTATCATGCATATTTTGGTTTTAGAAGGAGGATTTCTTTGGCCATAGCTTGGTCCATTTCGATTCTAACTATCACTAGACTTCGAAAGTTTTGTGTTTTTTATTGGTCATTCCTACACTATAGGCTCAGTTGATATTTTGGTAGTGAGTTTTATTTGACCTCGGGTTTGGCAATGACTTGATTGTCTATATGGTCTTAGATCTTTTCCTTAAAGGTAAAACAATGATTTGTGTCATATCCTTTAGCCTAATGGTATTTGTAGAACAAGTTTGACCATTTGTCAATTATTAGTTTGTCTTCCATTGGGCTTCCAATTCAAGCACCTTTAGACTCATCATTTTTTTCAAATACTTCTTCTAGTGCCAATCCCATCTTCTAGTGGATTTTTTCGCATACTTGGTTGATTTTTTCATGCATTGGTCCTTGACGTATTTGAATTACCTTTTTGTTTGTCCCTCTTCGACATTCCAAATATAAGACACATAATGGACATCGACTTTAGTTTTCTTATCATGCATATTTTGGATTTAGAAGGAGGATTTCTTTGGCCATAGCTTGGTCCATTTTGATTCTAACTATCATTAAACTTCGAAAGTTTTTTGTTTTTTATTGGTCATTCCTACACTATAGGCTCAGTTGATACTTTTCTTGATCATTTGGATATGCTCTGCCGCACAAGGGAGTGCATTATTATCTAAAGCAACCTCTTTTCATCTTGCAATTAACATTGAGAACTTCTCATTGTACATCTATTTAACGTATTTGAGTTTCCTTTTAGATTTTTTCATTGGGATATACATGAAAACCTATCGATGAATACCTCAACAGTTTCATCGAAAGTTTCGATCATGACGTCTTATTGGTGGTACCAACGAAGAAATGAATCAATTATCTTTATTAGAAGAATTTGATACATTGTTTCTCTTCTAAGCTTGTAACCCCCGGAAAACCCCTTGAGTAGATTCCCATGAAAAGCTCGAGTTTCGAGAAATTCAAAATTAGTTTGCGTGTCAAGATTTTTTTTTTTTTTAAATAAAACATTATTTTTAAAAGATGTCATTGATTCCTGAAAGATTTTTTAAATCAATTAAAAATAATTAATTTCGAGGTTCAATTTTAAATAATTCGGGGGTTTAAGGTAATCAAATCATAGTTTGATTTTTAAGAAATCCCTTAGTTTAAATTAATTAAACATAATTAATTTAAAATATTATTTATTTTGAAACAGAGTCGCCAATTAATTTTTGAAAATCAATAAAAGTTGGCATACTTATACAAACATATTGACCATAGTCTTTTTTTAGTTTTTAGTTTGGTGATACTTGGGAAAATGCTTTCGTGCTTCATCCTCTGTAACCGTTTTAAAAACGACCTCTACTTATAAAGTTGGTTTTTAAAAATCGATTGTATAACGATTGAGTTTTAACAAATTATTCTTCTGATCCTAGTCATGCTTCTAAGTTTTAGCGTTATTTAAAATATTGAAAAACACTATTTAAATGTTAGTACATGTTGCGAATGATAACTAGGGAGGAAATACCTAAATAATATCAGTCATTTTAAAGGCATTAGGGTTTAGAAATAAATATCGAACAAGCCCTTGTCGAAATATTGTTTTTGGAAATATCCCAAAAATATTTAACATGCATTTTCTAATATTTTCGTGATTTTTAAAAAATGATTTGGAGTCGCAAAATTATAAAAATAATCTTAAATTTTGAAAAGTTGAACCAAATAGGCCTTAGGACCGGAGTCCTAAACCTGGTGTTCGTTTTTATCGGTCGAGGTCAACAGACCCTCGGTTCGGGTCGAGAAGCCTCTAGATCGAGGCTAGAGATCTTTACTCGATGGACCTTGGCTGATCTTACTGGTCTAGTTGTATAAACATATCGGTCATTGGTTAACCCGGGGCTAAGTTTATCGGTCGAGGTGTATAAACCTCTCGGTCATGGGCTAGCTCTAGGCTAAGTCCATCGGTCTTAGGTGCGAGAGCTCTCGGTCATAAGCATGGGATTCTTGGTCTTAGGGTTTGGTATTCTCAGTCCCACGGTCGGACCTCTCAGTCCTAGAGTTTGGGATTCTCGGTCCCACGGTCAAACCTCTCGGTCCTAGGATTTGGGATTCTCGATCTCATGGTCGGACCTCTCGGTCCTAGGGTTGATTCTAGGTTCCATGGTCGGACATGTCTATCATAGGTTAAAATTCTTGGTCGAATTTCTTGGTCCTATCTCAAGAACATCGGTCGGACCCTCGGTGCTAGCTCATGGTCACGGTTATATGTTCGAATTTCTCGTTCCTAAGTTTTGGTCTAGACTGAGGATTTTCGGTCCTAGGCTATCAAGCCTGGTCCTTAAGAATAACAAGGTTTAATTTTTTATTTTGTTTTTTAGATTAGATTCTTTGATCCGAGGGTTTGGGTAGCTTCACAAAGCTCCAAAAAATATGTTGATCATCATCTCAAGGTATCAATCGACCTGGATGATGATCAATTTGTCCAAAACAGTTTGTGATCAAAAATATGTTTTTAATTTTAAATTTGTTTTGAAGTGAAATGAGCTATCCAATAGATTCCTTATACTACAATAACACTAGTTGTTCGTTTTGAACAAATCAAGAACTCAAAATTTTCAATTTATTTTTGATCAAACATGATCCAAATAGTTGCCTAACATCATTACAATCACGTTGGGAAGCTTTTTAGACAGTGATTCAACAGAATTAACCCAAGAACAACAATACCGTTTTTTTTTTATTTTTAAATTCAAATTTGGGTTTTTATTATTTAGATATATATTTATCGGTTCTATCCTATATATCCAGATAATTTCTAAATAATCTAGGGATGAATTTTCAATCATAAAACATCATAAACAACAAGCATACAAGCTTATGCAATTTGAAATATAAAAATTTCAAATTCAAACGATAAGTATGAATTAGAGGGAGATTTGAACCTTATCAAGGATTGGAGAACACTCATTGATCCTTAGGAAAGCTTTCTAGATGCTCAAATCATGCCTTAGGGCCTCAAACAATAAATTCAAAAAATCTGAAAAGCTTCAAAATTTAATGGTGGACTTTGATTTTCTTTGATTTGAAGGTTATGAATTGGTTCCTTGTATTCGAAATGACCTAGATTGTGTATTTATATTGTCCATGATGTTGGGATTTATATCTCCCAAATCCAACCAGCTTGAAACAATCTGTAAAAATGCAAGAAAGAAGAACACAAGAAGACACAGATTTATAGTGGTTCACTCAAATTGAGCTACATCCACTTCAACCACCACTATATTTCACTATGAAGAAAAAGAAGGAATACAGAGTTTTTGTCTCACACTTTATCTCTCTAGAATTATTTCACTACATTGTAAACCCTTAATAATCACATATTTATAGGGTAAACATTCAGGTAATAAACCTAAATAATTCTTGGTTAGGCCCAAGTCCAAAACCAAATACAAACTCTATAAACTCTAATTAACACTTGTAGAGTTTATTATAACTATAGGCTCCATAACTCAACAATCTCCCACTTGGAGACTAACTTCATCATCTCTCGATCGGTGGCGGCTTTCCATCTGGTGTCTTAACGAAAAAGACCATCTGAAGTTGCACATAACTTCAGTTTCTCATTTGTCACAACTTTCGTCAACATATCAGCTGGATTCTCACTCCCAGGAATCTTTTCAAGAGCTAATACTCCATCTTCTAAAGTTGACCGGATGAAATGATAACGAACCTGTATATGCTTCTTCCTTCCATGATAAACATGATTCTTTGCCAAATGAATGGCACTCTGATTGTCGCATCGCAACACACTTCTCTCGTAGTCTTGACCCAATTCTCCCAAAAATGGTTGTAACCACATCATCTCCTTAGTAGCCTCTGTCACAACAACATACTTTGCCTCACAACTAGAAAGAGCAACAATCTTGTGCAATTTTGAAACCCAACTGATTGCAGTACCTCCCAGAGTATAAATGTACCATGTTGTGCTCTTCATATTATCAACATCACCACCATTGTCAGCATCAACATATCATTTCAAAACCATATTAGAGTTTCGAAAACACAAAGCGAGACTCGTACTTCTTCTTAAGTATCGTAGTATCCACTTTACTGCTTCCCAATGCTGTCTACTCGGGTTGCTCATGAACCTGCTAACAACTCCCACTATATGTGCTATGTTTGGTCTTGTACAAACCATCGCATACATAATACAACCAGTGGCAGAGGCATACGGAACAGTGGCCATGTAATTTTTCTCCTCCTCTGTTGAAGGCGACTGATCTTTAGATAGTCTGAAGTGACTAGCTAAGGGGGTAGTAACTGGTTTTGCATCATACAAGTTGAACCTGCTAAGAACTTTCTTCACATATTCTTCTTGTGAAAGCTTGAGAACTTCTTAATCCCTGAAAATTCTCATCCCAATGATTTGTTTAGCAGCACCCAAATCCTTCATTGCAAACTTTTCAAACAACTCTTTCTTGAGCTTGTTAATCTCATACAAACTTGTTCCAGCAATCAACATGTCATCAACATAGAGGAGCATAATAATGTACGATTTATCAAACCTCTTAATATAACAACAATGATCAGCTTCACACCTTAGAAAATTGTTACTTTTCATGAAGCTATCGAACTTCTTGTACCATTGCTTTGGAGCCTGTTTCAAATAATATAGACTCTTCTGAAGCTTACACACAAGCTCATCTTTTCCTTTGATTTCAAATCCTTCTAGTTGTCGCATATAAATCTCTTCATCTAAATCACCATGAAGAAAAACAATTTTGACATCCATTTGTTGAAGATGAAGGTCTTCTTTCACAGCCAAACTTAAAATAGTTCTGATTGTCATTAGTTTAACTACTGGAGAGAAAATCTCATTGTAGTCAATACTTTCTTTCTGTTGAAATCCTTTCACAACCAATCTTGCCTTGTACCTCATGGTTTTATCATGTTCTTCTTTAATCTTTAAGATCCATTTGTTGTGAAGTGCTTTCTTTCCATTTGGTAGCTCAGTGAGATCCCAAGTCCGATTCAACACCAAAGAATCCATCTCATCTTTCATGGCAGACTCCCACTTAATCGATTCATTAGATTGTATTGCTTCCTCATAACATTTAGATTCACCTCTATCTGTCAACAAGATATAGTTCAGAGATGGAGACCACATCTCAACTGGTTTCGATTCCTTGATGATCTTCTCAACTATATAACCGGTGTTTACTGATTTAACTCTAGGACCATGTTCTCAACGATTTCATCTTCAACAATACACTGTTCTTCTTCGACAACCAGTATATATTCAGCTGAAATTCTCTCAAATCGACTGTACCAGTCTCTTCCAACTTGGAATCACCATCTGATGTCTTCCCAACACAATCTTTGTAGAGAACCTGTTCATTGAAGATAACGTTTCTGCTACGAATGATCTTCCGATTTTGATTATCTCAGAAACGATAACCAAACTCGATATCACCATAACCAATGAAAAAATATTTATTAGACTTTGGATCAAGCTTGTTCCTTTCATTAATATGAACATATGATAAACAACCAAACACTTTAAAATAAAAAGGTTTACCTTTTTATTGCTCCAAGCTTCTTTAGGAATTCTGAATTCAAGAGGAACAGAGGGTCCCCTGTTTATCAAATAGGCAGCATTATTAATAGCTTCTGCCCAGAAGGTTTTAAGTAACTCTGCATGCAATCTCATGTTTCTAGCACGCTCGTTCAATGTTCGATTCATTCGTTCAGCTACTCCATTCTCTTAAGGCGTTCAGGGAACAATCTTCACCATATTGATCCCATTCACAGCACAATACTCTTTGAAATATGAATTGATATATTCACCTCCGTTGTCGGATCTCAAGAACTTAACTTTCTGATTTGTTTCATTTTCAACCAAAGCCTTCCATTTATTGAAAATAACAAATACTTCAGACTTGTGCTTCATAAAATATACCTGTACCTTTCTTGTTGAATCATCTATAAACGTCACGTAGTATTTTGATCCGCCAATAGAAGAAACAGGTGCATGTCCTCACACATCAGTGTGTACCAACTGTAACCTTTCTTTCTTGAGCTCCTTCCCAATCTTTAAGAAACTTACCCGTTTCTGTTTTCCAAGAATACAGTTTTCAAATAACTGATGTTCAACAGACTTCAGTTCTAGAATATGTCCATTCTTCAAAAGAATTTTCATCCTTTTTTCGCTCATATGGCCCAACCTGCAATGCCACAACTCACCGTTTTTCGAGTCATCAACTACAGTAACAATTGTTTCTCTGCAAGTTGAAGTCGTGTATAACGTTACAGCTTTGTGACCTCGAGCAACAACTATTTCTCCTTTAGTCACCTTTCATGCACCATTTCCACAACTGAAATTGTGACCTTCTTCATCAAGTTGTGTAACAGAAATCAGATTGCGCATTAAACCTAGAATGTGTCTCACCTTATTAATCTTCTAAATAGAACCATTTGTCATCTTCAATTTGATGTCCCCCATGCCAACAATATCCAGTGGCTCACCATCTGCGAGATAAACTTTCCCACAGTTTTCAGCCACATAATTCTCCATTAATTCTTTGTGGGCAGTGGTGTGGAAAGACGCTCCCGAGTCCAAAACCCATGAATTTCATCGGGCTATCAACAAAAAGAAGTAACGCATCAGTGACAGTTTCTGTAACAACGTTGGCTGCATCATTTTTATCATCATTTTTTCTCTTCGATGCTTTACAGATCCTTTTCAAATGACCATGTTAACCACAATTCCAGCACTCAAATGACCACCCAGACTTGGACTGACTCATCTTGCTCCTCGACATAGATCTGCTCTTACCTCGGTTGAAATTTCTATCATTACCTCTACCCCTGTTTTCCACATTCATAGCAGAACCTTTGAACGTTTCACCAGAATCAATTTTACGAACCTCTTCAGCAAGAATACGATATATAACTTCAACAAATTTCAGTTTAGCATTTCCAACTGAATTACTAATTGTTGCCCTCAGAGGTTCCCAACTATTTGGTAGAGATGCTAACAAAATCAGGGCACTAACTTCATCCCCAAAATCAATCTAAAAAAATAGCAATTGATTCACAATTGTATTGAATTCATTCAAATGGGTAGTGACAGAAGTATCATCAACCATTCTTAAATAAAAGAGTCTTTTCATTAAGTGTACTTTGTTGTTAGTAGATGGTTTCTCATACATATCAGAAAGAGCTTTCATCAGACCCATGGTGGTCTTCTCCTTTGCTACATTGTGAGCAACCGTCTTGGCTAACGTCAATCGGACAACTCCCAAAACCTGTCTATCAAGGAGTTTCCATTCAGCTTCATCCATCTTCTCTGGTTTCTCACTCAAAGGAAAATGAAGCTTCTTTCCATAGAGATAATCTTCAATCTGCATTCTCCAGAAGGCATAATCTATCCCATCAAATCTTCCAATCCGATGTCCTATACTGTTCTCACTTGCCATTGTTTCCAATGCTCAAATCTAGCCTAGCTGCTCTGATACCAGTTGTTAGGATTTGTATCTCCCAAATCCGACCAGCTTGAAACAATATGTAAAAATGTAAGAAAAAAGAACACAAGAAGACACGGATTTATAGTGGTTCACTCAAATTGAGCTACATCCACTTCAGCCACCACTAGATTTCACTATGAAGAAGAATGATGAATACATAGTTTTTGCCTCACACTTTATCTCTCTAGAATTATTTCACTACATTGTAAACCCTTAATAATCACATATTTACAAGGTAAACATTCAGGTAATAAACCTAAATAATTCTTGTTTAGGCCTAAGTCCAAAACCAAATACAAACCCAATAAACTCTAATTAACACTTGTAGAGTTTATTATAAGTGTAGGTTCCATAACTCAACACATGAGTCGGTGGAGGCTCCAAGTGGCCTGAATTGGCATAAAGCCATTAATGATGTTTTACTGTTCTTAGCTTAAGTCGTCGAAATAAGGACGATTCATTCCTATTTTGATAGGGAGAAATGATCATCATCGTAGGGTGATCATTTCAGGATTTGAATGAGCCGAAGTGGTAGACTCACGATTGAGTTTCAAGTTGGAGAAATCATCCACGGATCTTCATCCTTATTCAGACGGTGTCGCGATAAAGAAGAAAACCAGAGGCCAAAACAATGTCGTTTAAGGCGCGTTTAGGCGTTCCATCAATCGTTGTTGGCGTCCAGGCAGCCCGTTAGTGATTCTGTTAACGGTCGTTTGTTGATCCACTATGACCCGGGCATGTGCTGCTCTAGCTACAACCGACTTCGCGGAGCTCTTTAAAGCGTTGGATGCAATTCTAGCGTCCATCTGATGGACGCGGTTCCTATTGGAACCAATTCTTCCATTTTCGGCCACACTAGATTGTAATTTTATATTTATTTAAAACCTTAAGGGTTTATTTGAAATTGATTTTTTCTTTTACCATTTAAGTTTTAATTTTGATATTTTTAAATACACAAAATATTAAAATAAATATAAAAAATAGTTTACCAATTATTTTATTATATATTTTTAAGGTTAAATAAATAATTTTTATAAATGAAATGGATATAACAATTCATTCAAAATTATTTATTTTTGTCCCTTATTTTTTTCTAAAATTATTTTTAGATAAGTATAACATTTATTTAAAATAATTAATTAGACTTTAATTATTACAATAATTAGCCTAATTAATTGTTTTAATTAATTTTTTGCCATGAAATTAATTATTTTGATTTTATTTATTTAAAAATAAGTAAAAATAATTATTTTAATATTATAAATTGGAGTGTAGATTTTTGTACACATATGTTAGTTTATTGATATTCAAAAATTAAATGACGACTGTATTTTTTTAATAAATAATCTTTTAAATTAATTATTTTTAATTTAAATAACGGTTTTTTTTTTTTAAAAAATTGTAACTTGATTACAGCTAATTATTATATTATTTAAATTTAAACTCAAATTAATTATTTTTAGTTAATTTAAAAATCTGTCAAAAATTATTTAAAATTTTTTAAAATAATGTTTTATTTTAAATAGATTCATGACATGCAAATCGAAGTTGAAATTTTCGAACCTCGAACTTGCTCCGGAACTAAAAGATTTTACGGGGTTACAATTTATATAAAGAAAAAAAATAATTGAGAAAAATAATATTTATTATATATGGATTTTGATAGTTATATAATTATGATGAAATATATAATGAAATGAATACAACAATTCATTCAAAATTATTTATTTTTGTTCCTTATTTTTTATAAAATTATTTTTAGATAAGTATAACATTTATTTAAAATAATTAATTAGACTTTAATTACTACAATAATTAGCCTAATTAATTGTTTTAATTGATTTTTGGCCGTAAAATTAATTATTTTGATTTTATTTATTTAAAAATAAGTCAAAATAATTATTTTAATATTATAAATTGGAGTGTAGATTTTTTTACACATGTTAGTTTATTGATATTCAAAAATTAATTGACGACTCTATTTTTTTTTAATAAATAATCTTTTAAATTAATTATTTTTAATTTAAATAACGGGTTTTAAAAAAAAAAAATTGTAAATTGATTACCGCTAATTCCCATATTATTTAAATTTGAACTCAAATTAATTGTTTTTTGTTAATTTAAAAATTTGTCAAAAATTATTTAAAATTTTTTAAAATAATGTTTTATTTTAAATAGATTCATGACATGCAATTGAAGTTAAAATCCTCGAACCTCGAGCTTGCTCCGGAATTAAAGAATTTTACGGGGATACAATTTATATAAAGAAAAAAAAATAATTGAGAAAAAATAATATTTATTATATATGAATTTTGATAGTTATATAATTATGATGAAATATATATATATATATTATATTATATTATATTATATTATTTAGAGAAATAAATAAGTATAAATATATTTATATATTGAAAATTAAATGAAAACATAAATTATTATTTTTAGTAAATTTATATTATAAATTAAGAAATAAATCTTTTTTTTTTAGTAAAATTATATTATATATTAAGAAATAAATCTTTTTTTTTAATTATGGTAAGTGATATAATTTTGTTATTATATATGAAATGTTATATATAGAATTATGGACAGGGAATATTTATAAATATATTTATATATAGTTATTGTATATTAATAAATTAAAGGGATAAATTATTTTTTAAATAAATTTATATTATATTGAGTAATAAATGATTAGAGAATTATTTTTAATTATAAATTATAGGTTATATATCTATATATTAAAAAATAAATGAGTCTTAAATCTTTAGATTTCTATCTTGGGGGTGAAGGTTTTTATAGAAATTTTATCATTATTTAAATACGTATATATGGTTAAAAAAGCAAAATAGAAAGATAGCTGTAGAATAGATTTGTAGACAATAGAAGACTGGGTAAAGAAAAGCATTTATTATTCATTGATTTCACTCGACCCATAACTCTTTTCCGAAAGTAAAATTTATATAGAATAAGAGTGTCATCGACAGAACAATTATGTCCATTTTTTAGATAAATTTTTAATCTTACTGCCTGAATTAATTATACTTTATTAAGAGTCTAAATCTCCGCCAGCGGATTATCTATATCAACTATTACATATATTTGATAACTGTTTAGTCATTTAACCATAAAATTCAATAAAAACATGTTTTAAACTAATGTAAAACAACTAATCAAACAAAATTAAGAAAAAAATTATCAATAGAATAACAATTTCAAACAAAATTATACAGATATAAAAATCAAGTCATTCTTTCAATGATAAATAATTTAAACTCTTTCCTCTTATATAAGAACATGAGACTAAAATCAAAGAATTCCTCTATTATATTGATTTATTTAATTATTGAAATGACTAAAAAAACAAAAATAGAAAGATAGCTCTAGAATTGAAGAGGAGAGACGAGTGGGTAAAAAAAAATATTATAAATAGTAACTATTTATGATTCATTGTAACTCACTCAACCCATAACCTGTCATCACTCTCTCTTCCTCATAGAAAAAACCAGCAAGATTTAACGATGGGTAAAGACGTCGAAGTAGGAGATCAATTCAGCGCCAAGGATTACCAAGACCCACCGCCGGCACCCCTGTTTGACCTAGAGGAGCTAACAAAATGGTCATTATACAGAGCCACCATCGCAGAATTTGTAGCCACTCTGCTTTTCCTCTACATCACTGTCCTCACCGTCATCGGCTACAAAAGCCAATCCGAAGCCGACCAATGCGGCGGCGTCGGGATCCTCGGCATTGCCTGGGCTTTCGGTGGCATGATTTTCGTCCTCGTTTCCTGCACCGCCGGCATCTCCGGTCAGTCACATTTCATTTCAAAACTATACATGTCTGTTTAAGATTGTTTAAAATTAATCAAATACAATTTTACAGGTGGGCACATAAACCCAGCAGTCACATTCGGTCTATTCTTGGCTCGTAAGGTGTCCGTGATCAGAGCCGTGTTCTATATAGTGGCTCAATGCTTGGGAGCAATTTGCGGCTGTGGCTTGGTTAAGGCCTTTCAGAAGGCTTACTATATCAAACACGGCGGCGGCGCTAACGAGCTTGCTGACGGCTACAGCACCGGTACCGGACTTGGAGCCGAAATTATTGGAACTTTCGCCCTTGTTTACACTGTTTTCTCTGCAACCGACCCTAAGAGAAACGCACGTGACACACTCGTTCCGATTCTGGCACCGCTTCCTATTGGATTCTCCGTCTTTATTGTTCACTTGGCGACGATCCCAATAACCGGCACCGGGATTAACCCAGCTCGGAGTTTTGGGGCGGCGGTGATTTATGGAAAAGACAAAGCTTGGGATGATCAATGGATCTTCTGGGTTGGACCCTTCATCGGAGCGGCCATAGCAGCTTTCTACCACCAGATTGTTCTTAGGGAGGCACCTATTAAATCTTTTGGATCATTCAAAAGCTGATTGATGCTTACAAAATTCTGTCTATGGCGACTACAACGGTAAAATCAAGTTGTATTGTGGTGGGAAGATGTGTCAATAATGTACTCAAATGGTTTATAATTAATTTTCAATTTTGGTACGTTCTTGATTTCAAAATTATTATATTTTCCAAGAATAAAAGTCTGTAATTGAAAATAAACATTAAAATTATAAATTTATTGTTCGGCTCGAGACCACTTTTGTTTTTGTTTGGATATTAAATTTGTATGAAAAAACAAATTTTTTTTTTTAGAAAGTTAGTATAATGCTTAATTTCATTTATGGCTGTCTAAATAAAAATCGAATTTATAACTTGTAGTTAAGATTTCATTATATTATTATTCACATATATTCATATTTTATCATGTTTAACTGAAATTGCATTAATTTATAAATTTTTTAAAGGGAGAATGATTTTTCTAATATTTTATATGTTTTTATATATAATATATATAATCCAAAGTACACGAGAGATAGAATGAATACACACATGCATACAAAAGGTCAAATAGGAGATAGACACAAATTAAAATCATTATACTTTGTAGGTGTTTTGTTTTAGGCTTGAGTTAAATCTAATTGCGGGGAGATTAAATTTAGAAAACAAGATCAGCAATCCAATAAGAAAGGTGTTATATTAGTATTACTCATAGTTAAATATGATCTTCATAAGTAAAATAAAAAGTGCATATTATTTACATACCAGAAATATAGAGATTGAAAATTTGAGTAAGGGAACGACGTAGGCGTAATTTAATTAACTCAAAAAATAATAAAATTTATTGATGACAGTCATTCTCCCGCCAAATATCATTTATATATATTAAAATAGAAAATACAATTTTAATAATTTAAATATAATTTAAATAGTGTCATGAAATACTTCAAAAATAGATAAAATTGTTAATAACTAATTAAAATACATTAGTATATAAAATAAAGATAAATATTTATATTTACTTACAATTTTGTTTATTAAAAATACTTATATTTTAAATCTAGAAAGTTAATATGATCTTACTTATAATTTAAGTGGCTTTTATTCATAATAAAATAGGAGACATTTATAATCTTATGGTGACATTTTATGTCCATTAATTACCCTAATGGATTAGTATACTTTTTAATAGTAAAAATACGATATTTTATTTTATATTACAATAATATATATGCTTTAAGTTGTGTTCAATTTTAATTTTATTGTTTGTTTGAGAACTTTAAATAAAGATTTGAAATAATAATAATAATAATAATTCTAAATTTATAAGGATTTGCTGGCCATGAGTTGTTAGTGATTTTGATTTTTTTTGTTAAATAAAATGAATCGATTTGATTCATTTAAATTTAAATTTAAATTCAATTATTACAAGTGAATGGATATGATATAATAAATGAATAATTAATTATAAAATTTTGTTAATAGAATGCCAAAAGTTTATTTATTTTTTAATTATATTTTATATTTTTTACAATAAATAAATAATTATATATATATATATATATATTAATAATTATATATTAAATATATATATAATAATCTAATTAAAAAATTATTTCGTAATATATTTAAATAAAAAATTAATTAATATGATTTAATTATTTGTAACGAGAGCAATGCCACGAATGTAAGTTGTGGCATTTTATTATTATTATTTATTATTTTCCTAACTACCCTTCTTCTTCTTGGATTTTCATTTTTTTAGACACATGTCTTCTCTTAATCTATTTTTAGTTTGCAGAAAACCTTAGATCACCGTTTCCGTCACGGTGAAGTGAGTCCGGTGGGCTTCACCTTGGGAATCTACGGCTTTTTAAGATTTTCAATATCCATCTCTTAGATCACCGTTCTTTTCGTCTCTTCTTCAACTTGCAGAGAAATCTTAAATCGTTGTTTTCTTCTTTTGTTCTTTTTCCACAAAACCCTAATTCACCATTTTTATATTCTCGCCTATATCACCGTTCGAAAATGGTAAACCTTCAACAATATTTATCTTTTGTCATTAGAAACTCTATATTTTTCTGTCGCAAAAATAACAAGTTCTGTTCTTTTACTTTTCAAGAGTACATCGTTCCTAGAACTGTATCCAACACGGTTGTCAAAAAATTTGAAAGGTAAATTATTTCTAGCTTTTCACTATTTTGTTTCTACTAACGAAAACAAATATTCATATTTCTAACTTTTTAGTTTTATATTATAGTTGTAAACTATATGTATTTAAACAAAACATTTAGACCAATATTCGTATTTCTATCTATATAGTTTTGTAGATGTAAGTTTTATGTATTTAAACCAAGATTTAGACCAATATATTTTGAAATTTATGTTGAATTTGTTATAGGTGTTGAAAATTATTCTGAAGATGTGTTGAAATCTATGTTGAATTTTTTTTTTTTTTTCTGAAGGTCATGTACAACACTACACATTTTCATGTCCAGGACAGAATAAACCCATGTCCAATGCTGAACTGATCCATGTCCATCGTTGAACTAAGGCATGTCCAGCGCTGAATAAAGCCATATGTAGAGCTCAATTGAGCCATGTCCAACACTATTTTCATGTTAAGATATTAGTTTTGAAGGACATGTCCAATTCTGGACATAGTCATGTCCAACGCTGGACCAAGCTATATCCAACATTATTTTTATGTTAAAAAAACATGAAATTTCAGTTTTTAAAGCTATGTCCATTGCTGTTTTTATGTGAAAAAAGAACTTGAAATTTCAGTTTTGAATGCTATATATAACGCTAAATAGAGGAATGTACAATATTGAACCGAGCTATGTCCAACGCTGTTTTTATATTAAAAATATTTAAAATTTCAATTTTGAAGGCCAAGTTCAACGCTGAACTAAGCCATGTCCAACGCCAAATAGAGCCATGTCTAACGCTGAACTGAGCCATGTCCAGCACTATTTTTATGTTAAGAATTGTTCATACTTGGAGTTGGATTCTTGATTTTGTATTGCTTGATCGAGTCTAACTATTTCAAATAAAAATAAATGTATAAAGAGAAATTTCAAATAAAATAATGTATAAAGAGATATTTAAAATATAGTGTTTGATTAAGTTAAATAAAGAAAAAGGAAAATTAATTAAAAGAGAAATAATTAATTAAGGAAAAGTGTTTTAATTGATTAAAATAAACTTAGGTGAATAAGTTTAAATCATTCCGACATAGTTTTAATGATGTGTTTATGAACAAAACTAAGTTTTGTAAATGTCTATGCGTAGGTACAACTGAAGAAGCGCGAGAAGACGTCTTGTTTCAACAGATGTGTTGGTATGCAGAAACGCGAGAATACGTCTTGTTTCAACAGACGTGTTGGTCTGAAGAAGCACGAGTAGACGTCTCATTTCATCAGACGCCCTAGTCTGAAGAAGCGTGAGTAGACGTCTCACTTCATCAGACGCCCTAGTCTTAAGAAGCGTGATCAGTAGGCGTCTCAATTCATCAAACACCTTAGTCTAAAGAAGTGCAAGTAGACGTCTCACTTCATCAAACGCCTTAGTATTAAGAAGCGTGATGCAGCGTGTGTGGCTAGGATGAACCTTTATCAAGATTCGTTGATTCTTACGAATACCGAAAGTCGATAGATATTGAGGAAACCTCGTTTTCTGATTAATAATCTTCCCATAACAAAGTGTTTTAAGATTCTTTAAATACTCAAACCCTAGCTTGCAAAAGAAATAAACAACTTTTAATAAATTGCAAAAAACACCCGAAACTAATAAAAATGCGATTTTGGCCCCTAAACGTCGTCAGATGGCCTTAAACCATCATACCTCATGGTAAAGCCATGACTTCTTCACAGCACCACGTTTCCGCCCGAAAAACACTAGGCAATCGTCGAAATCTGACACTTACGAGATATTTTCGGATGCTGCAACTTTCGCATAAACGCCTCTTCGACTCGCACCGCATCAAAGCGCGAGTAGATGTCTCAATTCATCAGACACCTTAGTCTGAAGAAGCGCGAGTAGACGTCTCACTTCATCAGACGCCTTAGTCTGAAGAAGTGTGCGAGTAGACGTCTCACTTCATCAGATGCTCTGGTCTAAGAAGTGCGCGAGCAAACATCTCACTTCAACAGACGCTTTGGTATGAAAAAGTGCGCGAGAAGACGACTTGCTTCATCAGATGCCTTGGTATGAAGAAGCGCGAGTAGACGCCTCGCTTCAGCAGCCGTATGAAGAAGCGTCCGCCTATTTCCTTAAACTGATCAGCACAGTGAACAGAAGTGCTCTTCATCAACCGTTTGTAAAGTCAGCTTAATATGCTTAATTGCCACGTACTTGATTATTCCACTATCCCGCGTTGTACCTTCCAGTACATCACGATATACTGAATATTCCATAGTACAATCCGGTACGCCACGATCCAATGAATATATTCTTGTGCATAATCTCGTACACCTGGCGTACATCCATCAGAAAGCTGACATGTATCCAATAGACGAATTCGACCGTTGCTGCACTTCATTATAAAAGATTAGAAGAGTACAACGACGATTCTCTCGGTTCTCCAATCTCTACACGAATTACGAATGGCTAAGCTCTATGTTTACTATCTCTCTTAGATCTCTTTGTAATTCACTAAGATAAGATGAGTGTTAATTTACTGTACCACCTCAGTGTATCATCAGTATTGTAAGTTGAACAGAGGTTGTCTGTTCAATAGAGTGATAGCTAGGAGTTCAGAAATAGGTAGTTGTTAAGTCCTGTGTTTCTGACTGGGTTTGTGTAGTTGCTATACGAATCAAAGTCTTCTAGTGAAAAACCTTCTGAAAACAGAAAAAGGGGTGACATAGGAGTTGAATCTTCGAACATCCATAAAACTCTTGTGTTATTTCATTTATGCATCTTTCGTCTTACATCTACCGCTTTAAATTTAGCAAACATTTCCGCACTTGAATCCATTCAAGAGCTTCTGACAATTTGTGAATAATAGAAACAAATTTTAATCTCTAATAGGATTAAAATCGAATTGAAAGTGATATTTAGCTCAACAATATTCAACCCCCCTTCTATTATTACAGTCGATTCTAACAAGTGGTATAAGAGTCAAGTTTTCTATTCTCAAGCATCTTCAGATATCAAAATCATGTATATCCTAAGTAAAATCTCTATGTTCATGAAGGAAGACTATGATGACTGAAAGATAATAATGCAATCTCATTTAGCCCCTCTAGAGGATGACATGTGGTATGTCATCATCAATGGTCCAATAAAATTATGAAGGCCAGTGCAGCCACAACGTCAACCGATGGTGCTCCTATGATGAAGGAGAAACTAAGATCTAAGTGGACTACTGAAGAAAAGAGGAAGGCCAACCTCGATAATATGGCTAAAGACATTCTTTACAAGACGATGAACAAGAATATGTTCAGAAAGATCAAGTCATGCTCTTCTGCCAAAAAAATTTAGGAAAAGCTGACTCAGTTGTATGAGGGCAACGAACAAACCAAAGAAAACAAAATCATGGTTGCCACATAGAAATTCGATAGTATCAAGATGCGTCCTAGAGAGAAAATGACTGAATTTGATGAAAGATTTAGTAGCATTATCATTGAACTCTCCACTCTAGGAAAGACATATAACAACAAAGAGGTTGCAATTAAAGTCATGAGAATTCCTAGAGAATGGGACATAAAGACTATGACAATGAGGGAATCTAAAGACCTCAACAAGATGGAGCTGCATGACTTGTTCGCCGATATGAAAGCCTATGAGTTTGAGATAAATCAAGGAATGAAGAGGATTCATCCACATCTGCCATCTCAACCAAGACGCTGGTGACTGCTAAAGAGCCACCTACCACGACAGTTGTCAAGTCGGCTGAGCAGATCAGCAGCGATGCCATAGAATTCTTTGTCAAGAAGTTTGGAAAATTAATGAAGAAGACTCACTCTAACTCTAATTCTAATAATAATTATTATAAGAATGATTCCAAATCTAACTTGAAGTGCTTTAACTGTGACAAACCAGGCCACTTCAAGACGGATTGCAAAAAGCCAAAAAGAGATCACAAGAAGAACAAAAAGGAGCAGAAGGCTCTCCTAGCTAAGGAAAGAAAAAGTAAATGGGATGACAACGATTTTGACGACAACTCATCAAGCGAGAGTGATGATGAAGTCGTTAAATGCTTCATGGCTGGCGATTATGAGGTATTTGACTTCTCCTCAGACGAGTTCATAAGAGATGACTTAACCACTACACTCAATGACATGATCATTGAGTACAAGAAGCTATCAGACTCTTTTAATGAACTAAATTTGAAAAACAAATCTGATAGCACTTCTTCATCTTAGAACACTGAACAAGAAGTTTTGAAAATAACTGAGCTCTCATCTGAGAATGAGAAGCTCAAGGAAACAATTCAAAATCTTTCTACTAAAAACCAAAGACTAAACTATGTGATTGTCTATTGGACAAAATCTAGAGCAACTATCAAACTAATGATCTCTCAATAAAGTCCTACCAGTTGTAAATCCGGTTTAGGATTTGATAACAGCTGTCAGGACAAGTCCAATACAAAGTTAAACCCAGTAAAAGACGAGATTAAATCCATAAGTTTTGTCAAGGGAAATTTAACTGAAAGTGGAACTAATTACAATTATCATGATTTAACTTCAAAATATGAGATTAAATATGTTAAGCCAACTTCAATCTGTCTTAAGTCCAAGAAAAGGGGAGCCAGCAGGTCTGGCAAGCAAAAACTTGACAGAAAGTCAAGAAGCTCTTTTCAAAACCCATCTTCTAAAGTTAAAGGATTAGCAGCAGGCATAAAGACGTCTGCCAAACCTAAATCTTTTGCCTTATTAATAACTTAAAATGGGAGATCCATTAAAATAACCCAAATATGAATCCCCAAGGGATTGATCAACTATGGACCCAAGTGAATATGGGTTCCAAAGTTATAAATATATTTATTTGTAGGTACATCAGGACAACTGCCTGGAGGAGTCTGTTTAGTATCTGGACAATGGATGCTCTAGACATATGATAAGGAACAAACAGATGTTGACTGAAGGAACAAAATGCATAGGTCCTAAGATCACTTTTGGTGATAACAACAAATGTAAAATTGTGGCTAAGGGTAATATTATCCATGGTAACTTTACTATCAAAGATGTGCTGCTAGTAGAAAATCTTTGTTATAACCTAATTAGTATTAGTCAAATGTGTGATAATGATTATATAGTTGATTTTCAAAAACATGCATGCCTAGTTAAAGATTAGTAGGGGAATATGTTAGGATCGGGGACGCCCTTGGAGGACCGGGGTGTTTCCGGTTTTAAGAAGGGTGGCCTCTTACAACACACAACACACTTTGGTGATAGTCCGGTTAGAGACTATAACCGTTCTCAGCACTACGCAAACTGTCAGACTCTTGAACCGGGTTCAAGGGCGGAAATGTCTGTTTCGGTTTGAAGCAACGTATGCGACTTAGATGATGTTTTAGAAGGAGTCGGTTTCAGAGATATGAGTAGACCGGTTTACGGAGTACGATTAATTTGGTTTGAGGTTAGGTTAATTGAGGAAGTAATGAAACGAAAGAAAAGACACGAGACAGGATTTTTTATGGATGTTCGGAGCAAACCCTCATACGTCACCCCTTCTTCTCATATTATGAGAAGGATCTCCACTAACTTTTATAGTTACAATAATACTGTCGGTCGAGCCCAACTCGCTACTCGCCGGTTACACCAATTCACTCTTTGATGTAATACAATAACTCAACACAACAAGACACAGAAAGCTTTCGGTTTTAGACACACCGGTTTGGATCGTAAAAGTTTATCTCTCTAACTTATCGCTTTTCTTAGAAAGATGTGATTCATATTTTTCGCTTGATGATTCGTATTAAATGAGGACGTTTCATCTTCCTTTTATAGCTGATGAGATCCAACGGTCATTTTCTTCTCTCTCCTCTGGATTGGTTGATCATTATCACGCCGGTGCAGAGAGGTTACTTGCACGTTTCACCTCCTCAACACTTGGCAATCATGCAGACAACTCTGAGTGTAGGATGACATAATCGGTTTTTCAGTTTTGAACACGTGTCGGGCATGCACTTCAGGTTGTCAACTTCGGATCAGTAAAGCATCATTTCTTTCTTCGCATGTTTCCGATCGGATCTGATCTTCTTTTATTCCTTCGAGACACGTCTATTTCGTCATGTTACGTCACTCTTGTAGTTTGAAGTTTCCGGTTTTATCTCTTCGTAGTATGATCCGGCTGGTATGTGAACTTTTGTCTTTGCTGGCCGGTCACTTGAGAGAGTGAAAACCGGTTCCTCTGATCTTTGACCTGATCACTTGGAACTGGTTTCTTTGAAGTGTTTCAGCAACCGGTTTATGAGGCTCCAGTCGATTCATACGATTTGGTATGCACCTGTACATGAAAGTTAACAACTGTTTAGTTTTTCTAGCCGGTTCCAAAAATTAACTTTACTTAATTTTTCTTATCAGAATATTATACTGACAAGAAGTAGAGTAGGAAATTTTTAAAAGATGAACTGGAAAAATAAGACGTCTGATCCTTTATGCATGATAGCCAAGAATGATCAAAATTGGCTATGGCATAAAAGATTAAACTATCTTAATTTTAAAACCATTAACAACATGTGTTCAAAAGAGTTAGTTACTAGAATACTTAAATTGAAGTTTTCTAAAGATAAGGTTTGTCCTGCTTATCAGATGGACAAACAAGTCAGATCAACTTTTAAAAACAAAGGGAATACTCAATCCGACATGTGTATGGAATTATTGCACATGGATTTGTTTGGTCCAATCCCAATCACTATTCTAAGGGGAATGAGATATACCCTTGTCATTATTGATGATAATTCTAGATTTACTTGGGTTATATTTTTAGCATCTAAGGATCAAACTACTGAAAATTTGATTAAAATTCTTAGAAGACTTGAAAATGAAAAATCTTTAAGTGTTATAAAAATTAAAAGTGACAGAGTAACTGGATTTATAAACAGACATTTGTCTTCTTTACTTAAGGAGTCTGGTATTAGACACGAGTTGTTTAGTGCTAGAACTCCATAGCAAAATGGTGTTGTTGAAAGGAGAAACAAAATACTTAAGGAAACAACGAGATGTATGCTAGCGGACTCCAGTGTTTCTCAAAAACTATGGACATAAGTCATTAACACAACATGCTATACTCAAAACAGATCAATGATTAATAAAAATTTTAATAAAACATGTTAAAATATAATTGTTAGAACTTATGAAAAGTTTAATGAATATATAAATCTAAGTTCAAAGAAATATATATGTTAAACGGCTAAGTCATATCAAGTATATTAATTGGTTTTAATATAGCAAGAAGGTGTTGTAGTGTAGTGGTAAACACTTCTGCCAATGACACAAGCAATCAGGGATCGAATCTCACCGGCTTAAAACTTAATACTCCTGGTTAATTAAATACTTCAGCATTAAATGAGGAGTGACTTCGGTCATAGCTTTGTACAAGTCCAGAAGCAACCTCTTTTTTTGACCGACCGCATTAAATGCTGAAGAAAGTCATATTTCTAGTATAAAATGAAGCAAGAGAGCCGAAGAAATCGGGCTTGGTGTGAAGAACTAACGAACGAAAAACTGTTGCGCGACTTTCTCACTCTTGCGAACATACTTTGAGAAATCTACAAAACTATTGAGTGATAAGAACAAACTGAAAAGTTCTGTGTATTTACATATTTGTAAAAGTGTATTACAATATTGTGTGAATATTGTAAAGTGAACATCGAGCAGTAAATAAGACTCGATTGTGTATTGTATTGTGTTGTTGAATATTCCTTAGTGAATATCCTTCTCACTGTTTGAGAAGAAGGGGTGACGTAGGAGTTTTATCTTCAAACATCCATAAAATCTGTGTCTTGTATTCTTCATTTATTTTCGGTCACCAAACCAACCGAACCAAATCACTACTTATTCCAACCGAACCGAATTACTAATTAACTAATCGAACTAGTTTCCTTCATTCTAACCAGTTCTTCTCTACTCTCTTCTCCAACCGATCCGTGTGTGTTGCTTCAAGCTGAAACAAACTACTTCCACACTTGAACCCGATTCAAGAGTTTGTGACAGTTTGTGTGGTGTTAAGACCGGTGTTAATTCTTAACCGAATTAGCGTCAACAGGTGTGTTGTGTTGTGAAACAGTCTCCTTTATCCGGACCCCGGTCCCCTATCGGCGATCTCGATCCTAACAAGTGGTATCAGAGCAGGAATCTTAACATCCAAGCAACCTAGAAGCAAGCAAGTATGACTTTCGGCGAGAAACTTTCAATGCTAGAAAGCGAAAAGTTCGTTGATTGGAAGATTCGCATGCACTTGCACCTGAAAACAATAAATGCCGAAATGATGTTCATCCTCTCAGACGGTCCGATTAAGATCGAGAAAGAGAAAGGTGAATGGACAACTAGGGACAGAAGGAAGAATAATTTTGACAACATAGCTAGATATGCTATATACAAAGCTTTGGACAGAAACATGTTCGCAACAATTAGGTCATGCTTCACTGCCAAAGAAACCTGGGATAAGTTGAATCAACTTTTTGAAAGGTCATATAGCGACAGCTCATCAAGTGAAAGTGATGAAGGAGCGGTCAACAGTCTCATGGACGGCGACATTGAGGTATGTGATTTCAAACCTGGCAGTACATGATCTTTCTCTCAAAACAATGAAAATAATGTTTTGAAAAATAAAATAAGTGAGATCTCATCTGAGAATGAGAAGCTCAAGGAAGAAATTACAAGCTGCAATGATTTAACTTCAAAGGATGAGATGATTTATGTAAAGCCAACTTCAAGCTGGATGAAACCTAAGAGAAGGATAACCATTTTGTATGGCAAGGAAAAACTTGACCGAAAGTCAAGAGATGTTTACCGAAAATCATCCTTTAAAGAATCATCAGCGGGTAGATATACTATACATACACACAACGGAAAATCCATCAAAATAATCAAAGTATGGATTCCCAAGAGATTAATAAGCCAAGGACCCAAAGAAAAATAGGGACCAGATTTTCTATTGTCTATGAATGCAGATAAATCAAGACAAAAGATTGGAAGAGACAGCGTTGCATCCGGACAGCCGACTGCTGACGGACACATCACATGAAGGGAACAAGTATGAAGTGACTAACATCCTCACAAAGGCACTTCTCGAGTCTAAGTTTTCTTCCCTTAGAAATATTTTAGGATTGTTAGATTATAATAATTCCTAAACCGATTTAAATTATAAAACCCGTTTAGTTTTGAATATTTATTCTAAATAATCAAAAAGGGAGAAATTGTTAAGTATACAAAATTTTTCATACAAAATTCTTCCTCAAATAAAGTTCTCCTTAAACCAAACCGTTTTTCCAAAAATCGGCCAAACAAATATAAGCTTTTTAAACCGGCCAACAATTACGAGTTTTGAATATTTATTCTAAATAATCAAAAAGGGAGAAATTATTAGAACATACAAAACCGTTTATAATTTTCCTTAACTTTTTCAACCGCCAAATAAATACAACTTCTTTAAACGGCCAACAATTACAAGTTTTGAATATTTATTTTAAACAATCAAAAAGGGGGAAATTGTTAGAATATAATTGTTATAACTTATGAAAAGTTTAATGAATAGATAAAACTAAGTTCAAATAAATATATATGTTAAACCGCTAAGTCATATCAAATATATTGGTTTAAATATAACAAGAAGGTGTTGTAGTGTAGTGGTAAACACTCCTGCCTGTTACTTAGGTGACCAGGGATTGAATCTCACCAGTTGCAAATACCGAAATTTACCTGTAGCGAGATCGGCTCGGCAGTGGATATCGGTTCGGTAGTTTGACTAATAGTTCGACTTCGACTCTATGAAAGATCGGTCAACCGACACTTAATGCTCCTGAAGAGGTGATCGGTCAACCGATATTTAATGAAGCATGGCCGGTTAATTAAATATTCCGGCATTAAATGAGGAGTGACTTCGGTCATACGGTATTTAATGAAGCATGGCCGGTAAGAACTTTTCATAATATTGAGATAAACGTTATGTGTGATTGTACGATTTTTCTCTTCTATTATGAAATCATTCTTGTATTGTGAATCATAAATAGTCAGTTAAGGTTGTTATATGATACTTTCTAGCATTCCTGCTCTAACTATTAAAGTTTTCAACGTAATTGTTTGTCATTTGATTGCATCGTTTACCGGGAAAAAAGGCATGACTCTATCTCTCCATCCCAATATCTTCCAAATTGACAGTAATACGAGGGTCCTTATCCCTGATCTTGTCAAAATACCGATTAAACATTTAGACAGTGTATGCACGAGAAGCCAAATCAAACTTTGCGTGGTAGTGATCAATTTTAAATTTGGCTATAATATTCTTCTTGATGTGGTATGTGCATGCACCGTGATATGCTTCTGGAAAAAATGAGCACAAGGTATTGACAATACTTGGGTGTTTATTGGATACAAAGACGAGATTCAGGACTGACCCAATAACTTCTCTTAGTTTTTGCATGAAATATGTTCAAGGGTTATTATTCTCTAAATCAATGACGCCAAAAGCAACAGGATATAATTGCTCATTTGTATCCAATTCTATAACCACCAATAGTTGACCTCCAACATTGTGCTTAAGAAAACTGGCATCGACGCACAATACAGGATGACAACAACTTCTAAAACCCATAATTGAGATGACTATGGACATTAACATGTACTTGAAATGCCCGAGCTCATTCGTCTAAATGTCTATTATGATACCCGAATTATTCATCTCCAACATGTACATGTATGATGACAATTTATCATAGGAATCCTCTACAGTTCCTCGCACCGCCATTGGAGAATTTTCCCTGGACCTCTAAGCCTTATTATAACTCATATTTATTTCATAACTTATTTGCATGTCTTTCATTCTTTTCTTAGGCATGTGGTCATGGTGATGGTCCATTTACTTGTTCTTCATGCATTCCCCAATAACCCATGATGGTGTTTGTATTTCATTCTTTTGCCTCGTCACAATTGTAAACATGAGTCTTCTTCTATGTCATTTTGAGTTTCAAAGAGAAGCTCTTTCTGCTGAAACTTTGGAAATACGTTAGGATCATCCATTTTTTGAACCACTACACTTTCTTAACTAGGATTTGTTGGGTTTTAGGTAGTGAATTCTCTACTAAAGATACACACAGTAGTGTGCGATGGTGGATTGACATTGCTTCATCTAAAAAGAATTTCACATCCATATCTTGTTTGATACCAGTTATATAAGAAAATTTGTCATCCATACCTGGAGTATTATACTTGATTTGAAACAATAAATCATATCTAGATTTATTAACATTAGTAGTAGAATAGATCATATCAACTAATTCGGCATATGTAGAATTTAGGGGAACATTCAAACCTCTGGTTAACTTTGGAACAAAATGAGTAACACCATCTGTAAATTTACACCCTCCATCAAAATAAAGAATTACTTGAGCTGCAATTGAAAATAATTCAATGATAATTATACGCATATTATAATGTTCCTCACTCACAATTTTTACTTACTCCTGTTGTTGCTTTTTGAAGATGGTGACAACCATAACCGAGGAAGAGTTTCTTGCTAGGATTTCATGAAAATCCAATGCAGCAAGGTTCCTAGAAGTTTGCTGCAATGGATCTAATGGATAGGATCCCCCTATCCAATAGGTCCGTTGACGCAAATTTGTGGGAAATTTTTGCCACATTGTATTTCCATAAACCTAGTAGGAAACTCCTCCTTAGTGAGCAATAAGCGGGAGCAACATTACTCGTGAGCAACATCTGTCTTTGTTCATAACATAATATTCGCACATTCATTCACATTCATGAGTTATCAAATCACTAACTAGTTATATAACCTAGTATTCATAATCACTAACTAAGAAATCATCAAATCAAATAACATAAATAAACATACCCATTTGAGAACGAAGAGTCGTGGGTCTTCAGTTGCTGATCTTGAACGAATGGAGAGGTCGTGGTCGTGGCAGCTGCTGATCTTGAACGAGCTTGAACGGAGAGTCGTGGCAATGGGAGGGATAGGGTTTTTAGAGTTGGAGAGAAAAATTCGTGAGTTGAAATAATTTAAAATGAGGGTCAAAATGAAGTTTATATATTACATATTGCGCGTATTACATTATACGTGTATTATGTAATACGCGTATAGTACTCGTACAATGTAATGCACGTATTACATAATACACATAATATAATACACGTATAATGTAAACGCGTATTACATAATACATGTACAATGTAAAACGTGTATTAAATAATACACGTATTACATAATACGTGTATTATATAATATGCGTATTACATTCTACCCATATTACATTATACGCGTATTATGTAATACGCGGTAAGAGTGCATTCCCGAGGACAATACATTTTTCAAGTCGAAAATGTCATTTTTAAAAATTTATTAAGTGGGAGTAATTTTTCGAATTTTACCCATTATGAGGGTCATTTCGTCAAATTTGCCTTCAATCTTGGGATTTTGGTCTCCTTTCTTTTCCAAATCCATATCGCCTTCCTTATCTTGTTCTTCTTCGCCCAAAATTACAGTTCACCTCCTAAACCATGGCGGCGGCGTCGCTCTCGATAACCCAATTGTTTCTGTTCAAAAGAAGTTCCGTAGAGATAGAAAGTTTGTTCCTTGTTCGGTTGCCGAAGAAACCCAAGTTCCAGAAGAAGCAGCAGAAGCAGAAGCATCGGTTGTCGTTCCGGTCTCGCCTTCCGACGTTCTCACAATGTTCTTTCAGGTACTTACTAAGTGGTTTATCTTAGTCTTCTTGTATCCCCTATTGAGATTGGGATGCCAGATGCTTCTATAGATGATATTTGCAATGTTGTTAACCTTTTGGAATGTAGAAATTATCCTTTAGCCCGTACTACCCATCTTATTTCTATAGATGATATTTGGGGTTGTTCTGTTTTTGTTCTTCTTTCTTAAATAAGTTACATAATTGTGCAGGCTGATGGAATGATGAATGAAGCATTGATTCCTGCTATTTCCGGGGCCCTACAAGTAAGTCTTTTAGTTGCAATTGCAGGTAGATCGATTGACTGATTTAGCAAAGTCTGTACCAGTTCACCGCTCAAAAGTCCAGGTTTATGACTATACATAATCTCTTCCTTTATAGTAATTTTTAGTGATATCACAACTCATGGTTTTCGTAACCTTTGGTGACAGACTATGAGTGCTGAGGTGCTGGATAGTAATCCTTACAGTAGGCTGATGGCACTTCAAAGAATGGGAATTGTTGATAATTACGGGAGTTCTCTGTTGCCATTGTTGTATGTACCATCCTCTTCTCTCTATTGTTCCAGGCTGTTTTGGATTTGGTTGTATTTCATTCTCTGTACAGGTTTTCTGTCACCATTGGGTATAGGGATGTGGAAAAGCAAGTGCTCAACTTGCTTCTATGCAAACCATTGCACTTTTTGATGTTTGATCACTTCAGATACTTTACTTCCTTAGATGATTGCGTTTAGCTCTAGATTTGTATCTTCATTGCATACAATGACTTGGAAGTATAAGGACTAGAAATTCCATGGCGTGGTAAATATGATATTACATCATTGATCCTGTCAATCACATAAATCTTCATTTTCAACTATATCAGGGTGCAAACTGCAAACCTTAGTAGGAATATAATTGATAATCAAGTATTTTGTTTGATACTTCTATTTTTATTATGACACACTGTGTTTTATGAATTTTATTTTATTTTATCGTGCAATTTCTAATAATTTTTCCTTCTAAACAACACTGATCTAGAGGTATTATTATCTCCTGTCTCAATCCACAGGGAATAGGTGGAGTGAGTTCCGTTGCAGCCGAAATGTTAACAAGTGGATCTGGCTAACATGAATAGGCTATTCTTCCGTCCAGAGCAGGTTCTTATGGCATCATTTTCCTTTTATTCACTTAAAAAAACAAAATTATTCACTTACTAACTTAATTCTTTTTATACAATATTTTTTTCCAACCAAAAAAATCTGATATAAATTACAAATAACATTAAAATTAATTAATTAATAAATTTGTCATTTATATATAGTGATAATGAGGGAGTGGTTTATGCTAATATAAAGGCGATTGAGACATTATGATTGAGACATTATATTGTTTCTATAGGATTAGTGAACAATCACCAACAAAGTATGAAAAATAATGGATCAAGATTCAAGAGTAGAAAAATGTGGGTTTATTGAAATTTCCAAAGCTTGTTTTAAATTTTAATAATAATAATAAAGATTTGAAGTTTATTGATGAACAATTTAAGGTTTTAGATATGAATAAAGTAAATGCAAAAAAGTAAAAAAAAAATCAAAAGTTGAAAGACCACTATAAACTTAATAGTAGTGTAAATTCGGATAGAAAAAGATACACAAATTGTTAAGTTTTCGAATAAATTAGCATTTATATTTTTGTGATTATAATCTTGACACTTATGCATTATTTATTTATTTTGATGATCACTTTGAATCCTATTAACTCACTTAAATTTTTATTTTTCATGAACAAAATTTACATCCACTAGCTTCATAACAAATTTTGAGCCAACAAAATAATCTAACATAATTCCTACATGAACTCATTGAACTAAATCAAAAATAAATAATTAGTTCGAAAATAATCGTACCAACCGAAATCCGAATTAATTAAATTCTATCTGGCTAATTCCCCTAAGAGATAAGAAAGATAAACAAATACTATAAATAGGGATACATGTATTAAATACCTAGTACTAGTATTTATTTATAATTTTGCAGATTTTGAAAGGAAAAAAAAGGTCGCCAGAAAAATCGTCAGCGGTAGAGTCAAAAGTGGCAAGGGTTGGTCAAAGTGGGTCTTGGGTCATCCTGATAGGCCTATGTGATCTTGAAAGTCTTCTTGAACATGGTTAAATTTTAAAATCAAACAAGGCCCAATCAACATAAATTTAGTGGAACGGGTCAGAAGGCAAGATCAGCAAACACTTTCATCACTATAATTAATTTTCTTTTTTGCTTTTTTGAATATTTCTCCGCATCTAGAAGCTTAAGAGTACGGAATTGATTGGTTGAGATCACATGAATTCTACCGATTTAAGCATATTAGGTTCTCTTTAATTATTGTTTTTGTTTTATAGGTGTTGTAATTGAGGCCAGAGCTCAACTTGTTGGAATCCATGAGGATAATTCCACTCCAATCGGATAATCTAATGCACAACACAACCAGGATTCAAACATGTAGTATTAATGGCTAATCCAAATGCAGAAGATTTTGCATAGTTTCTCAGGTATGATTTATTGGTTTTGTATGTAGTTGTTCAAGTATTCCATTTAGTCTCAATTTCATGTTTATAGGAAACATATCTTGATCATTCTTTTACATATCTTTAGAATTGTCAAGAATATAGTTAATCATGAAAAGACAATGTGTTGATGCTGCCTATTCTTGACATGTAAAAAATATTATTTTATCACAACCTCTGACCATGAACTGAATTATAAAATGGATTAGTTTAATAAGAGTCCAAAATCCTAGATGCATGTATAGGGGATGCATATCTTGCTGGAATAGTCTTTGGAGATCCAACATTATCCATGATGCATGTCTTAACATTGGAATGGTTTGGCTTGTTGAAATGATGCATCCTTTTTTATAATTCTAAGTGAGGGAGAGAAAGAGGGATTAGTGATAACGGATAAGGCGAGATATGGTTTGGAGATTATTAATAGAGAGGTGGATATATATTCTATAAATTTTAAATAAAAAGTGCAATGTACAACTAAAAACACACTCAAAAGGTAATAACTCACTTAAGTATTTATGTTGAAATGAAAGTTAAAACAATAGTCTTACAAATATAAAAATATCAATCTATTAAGATAAAAGTAACTCGTACATTACATTTGTATATATTTCTTCCCATTTAGACATTATAAATAACTACACTAGAAGATTGCGGCCAAATGGGTACTGTCCCTACTGTCAGCATGGGACGGGGTTGATGTAGGACTGGCAATTGGAGTCCATAAAGAATGTTCTTGAACAAACAAAGATGATCATCGGATTGCCTATTAAAGTGAACTTCTCTAAGCTTGAAAAACACATGCATTGTTAGAAGACTATCAGATCCAGCTTGGTGGCTCTGGCCTGCAATCCTCTCCACATTTAGCATTTCCGCTACTCGGCTTAAACCTCCATAGAGCCCTTTGCAAAACTTCATAATATGTTTCAAGTCAAAGATAGCCTCCCCAAAAATTTCCCTAACAGCACCCTGAACATGACCAAGTTAGGTGGAAGTGGCCTTTGTGTCAGGATCTTGACAAGGAACCCAAAATCATAAGCTCCGTGGAAGGTCACCCATGTAAGATGACGAGCACGACATAAAAGACCCGACCTGATTAGAAGATTGCCGAACAAATATGAACTAATGCCATAGGATTTGTTTCTGGCAAAGTTGATTCCATGTTCTTTTAAAAGAATGATGGAGTCAGGGTTCTGAAAATCTGAATCCACGTCGAAATCATTGATATTGAATTGCCAAACGAATGAAGTGACAATACCAGAATGTGGGTCGGGTACAAAAGAGAGAGTGAGGCCAACCTGGATTAATTTGAGAATATCTACGTTAGCTTTCATCAATATGTAGTTGTCGCTTGAAGAGAGCGAAGAAATAAAGGGTTTGGGGATATTCGGGCGATAGATTGTTCCCGGAAATTCCGTATCAAATGATGCATAAGATGATAGTGGGATGAGCTTATCAATGATTTTAAATTCTTGTAGAACATTGAAATTCCAAACATTACGAATTATGGTGGCCATAATATGAAAATAAAGAGTTCTAATTTAAGTTTACTATTTAGGAGAACAAGAGAACAAGTTATAATAACGATGATTGAACTTGTAGTATATATATGGAAGGTTTATAGATCTTAAATTCCTTTAGGTGTATGGATTTCCAATTTCAAAATTTTTATATTCCATTTTTCAAATATACATTCCATATTTCAAAAATACATTTCATATTATACCATATTATATTATAGAAATTAGAAACAGTCTTTAAAAATAGGAAGTTTTTAATATCTTTTATTTATTTAGGAATATCTGTATGAATTTAGGATTTTTTTTTAATTTTAGAATGACTCCTCGGTTTCTTAAATATTAATTAAACAAATTTATTAGTTTTGTGTTTATTTTGAAAAAAAATAATATTTTTTATTAGTTGAGATATATTTATAATAACTACACTCCCTTTCAACATTAATATATATTTTTGATTTAAAATTAATTATTAAAAATATATTTATTTAATAAATATTATATGATCTAATAATTTAATAAAATTAATAAAAAAATTAATTATATAATAATAGAGGTGTAGAATACATTTAAAAATTATATTAAATTTATTAAATTTATTATAAATTTATTTATTTATATTTTTATATATTTAAATTATTATTTTTATATAATAATATATTAAATATTATTATCAATTAATATTTTTACAAATATTATTCTATACTAATTAATTTAAAATATTAAAAAAATTATAATACAATAATTTAATAAAAATATTATAATTATCTTATTTTAAATTTGGTTAATACATTAATAAATATATAATGATAATAAATATATAATGATAACTTATTAAAAAATTTAATTAATAATTTAACTTAGCATAAAATCTATCAATTTATTTTAAATTTATTTTAAAGTTAGATAACCTAATTCTAACTATTTCTCATAAAATATTTGGAATTTGGAATGATATTGTTAAGAGATTATATATATATTTATTTATTTATTTTGTAGGTGTACAATATTTTCTTTACAATTATTTGAATTTTTCTTTTTTATTTTTTTTCTTATATTATAATTTCTTATATCTCCTATTTAATTTTCATTATTAATTTTAAATATATGTATATATTTTAAAAATTTTAATTATTTTTTTTTCTCATATCATATAAAATATATATTTTACATTAATAATTTTATATAATACTACATTTTTTTTTATAAATGCATTTACCATTTTTTTCACAATCAATTAGATTTCTCTCTCATAATTTTTTTCTAATATATATATATATTATAATTTAATATTTCTCCTATTTAATTTTTATCATTAATTTTATTTAAATATATTTATCCCTTTCCATATATAATTTTTAATTTTTTTTTCTCTAATCATATAAAAATTATATTTTCCATGAATAATTTTTATATAATATTACATATTTATTATATATATATATATATATATATATATATATATATATATATATATAAATATATAAACAATTTAAAAAAAACATATAAAATAAATATAACAAAACTATAATAATATTGTTTTAATATAGAGTTTGTCATAAATAAAAAAATTATTATAATATTATTTAATTTTTAATTTCTCATTAAACCGTTTATTAATATTATATATAACTTAATATTATATAATATAATAAATATATTTTATTACTTTTAATATTATTATTATTATTGTTATTATTATATATAATTATTTTTAATCTATTTTGTTTAAATAATTAAAAAATATTATTTATTTTTATAATGATAATTTTATTAATTATTATTTTCTATATTTACTTATATTATATATAATATTGTTTATTTTTTAAATTATTTATATTTAAGTTTATTTTATTACAATGGTTAATAATATTTAAATTAAATAAATCTAATTTATCGTTTATATTATAATTAAAACTTTATATTATAAATAAATTACATTCATTATTAATTAATATGAATAAATATATAAAATAATAATAATAATTTTAAATTCATATTGATACAACTTTTAATACATTCTTATATTATATACTAAATTAAAAATCAACAAAATTTTCTAAATGCATTATTATCGTTTCAGATTTCTCTCTCTTAATTTGTTTTCTCTTTTATATATATATATATATATATTTATATATATATATATTATTTTATTTTAATTTTAATTTTATAATTATTATTTTTTCTCTCATCATTTAAAATATATATTTTTTTATTAATCATTTTTATGTTAAGTAAATGCCTAAAATCATACCCAAAAGGTGATATTAAGATATTTAATTAATTATGCCTAGAATATATTTAATTAATTAAATTAAGTTTTAAAGTGATTTAGAAATGTATTTAAAAATTATTTATTATTCTAAAAATATGAAATTGAGATACTAAAAATAATAATTAATGTTACTTTTTAATAAACAATAATTATATATATTAAAAATATTAAAATAAAAGAAATAAAAAAATGTTTGTTAAAAATAAATTAAAATAAAAATTTTAACTATTTTTATATCATTATGTTACGACATGTTTTGTAAGGTTTGTTTTGGGTTCAAGAATCAAGTTCTTGATTTATAAGACCGGTGAAAATTCTACAATTAAAGGGCAGCGGAATGTTTTCGATAGGGAATTTGGGGGGAGGGGATAGAAGAATCAAGGGTGCGAAGATAATTATTGTTGGTCTATACCAAACAGTCCATAATAAATAATAATAGATGAATATGGCCGAAGTTCATATCTTCATTATTCCATTCATGGGTCCTTGGGAAGAAAGATCAACCTTATATAGGTGATGTCTTGCCCCAGAATATTCGGTTACAACAAATACTAGAAAATAACAGAATTCGTTTTGTAAAATAGAAAAGGAAAGCAAAAATAAAATATTAATACAACAAAACAGAAATCTGGCTCATGTGCACCATAGGACCGAGACCGGGTACCGAAAAAGGTTGCTGGAATTTATTCTAAGACCGAGGCCTTGATTTTAGACCCTAACACATTATTAATAATAATTGTTTTAAATGTTTAATGTTTTATTATATTATCAAACAAATAAATAATATTATATTTATATATAAATTAAAAATAAGAAAATAGATAATATATATATATTATATATATATATATTATATATGCCAGGAATGAAAAAATATATATAAATATAAATTAATAAAGACAAAATTTTATTTATTATTTTTTTAAAATTTTATATTTTTATAGTTAAGAAAAATATGATAAAATATATCAGTTCATGTTTTATTTGTGAACCACCCTTCAAAAACAATAATAAAATTTACTTTTTTATTTATTTATAATATATAATTTATTTGTTTTTGAAGGATGGTTCAGCAAATGAAACATGGACTGGTATAGCAGATCTGATTCTATATTATATATGTATATAAATAAATAAATAGGTAACATTATATAATTATTAAATATTAAAAAATAGATTAATTGAGAAATATTTTTAATTAGAATAATATATATATATATATATATATATATATATATATATATATATATATAAAAATTTAGAATAAGTTAAAAAATAAAAAAAATATATTAGTTATAAAATTTAACTTACAAAAATATATATAAATAAATTTATAAAATTATTTCAACTAATATATTATCTAATAATGGTAAGCATACAAACTTTACTTACCCTATTTTAAACCAATATTATAATATTTAATAATATTAAAATAATATTTTGAATTTTTATATTTAAAATAACTTAAAAAAAGAATTAAAACTTAATTAAGGATGAATTATTATGATATTTGAAATTATTCGAAATTTCAAAAATAATTTAAGGATAAAATTTTTTATTTATTTTATCAAAAATAGATCAAAGAAGAGGATGAACATATTTAATTATAATTTTATTATGATTTATGTTTAATTCATGACTTAACCCAATTAACTAAAATATGATCATAATTGTTATTATGATTGTAAAAATATTTTTTTGTAAAATTGTTTGGGAAGAAATGGATTTAAAAGGGATTAAAAATCGATTTTTAATAACCTATTAAATGAAAATAAAATTGAATAATCCTGTGTATCAGAAATTTTGTTAAATCTTTGTAGCAGGATCCTGAACCATTAGATGAGCACTCAGATCTCATACAACAGCCCAGAACACGCCAGACCCCTGCTACAACGCATCCAACGCGCAACCGCCCACACCAGATACTCCAATGGGACAAACTAATCCCGTTAGTCAACTAAGATGACCATGGATGAAACCAAACGGAACTCGGTGTTCTGTCACTCGAAACATCGTCGTTTTCTTCATCTTCTTCGCTAGGACGCAGGGTTCGTCGGAATCGCGACCTCGTAGCCGCGATTCTTCCAAAAGGGACAGCTCACTCCACAGTCGTCTTTATACCTCTAAATTTCGGCCACAACTCCCCCTCGTTAGCGCCTACGTTTCCCCTTATCCTCCAATCTTATCCACAAGCATTATCATATTGTAGATAAGCCTTCCACGATTTAGGGATAAGATATTCGGAAGGAAATTTCGACTTCAATTATCCCTCCCCGACCGACTTTAGGGTACTATAAATAGTCCATTATCCTCCCACTACCAATCCATCAGACAATCACAGCCCCTTACAACTTTAATCGACGGATTCAAATTCCGGTGAAGAACCATTTTTGTGAAAACTGTCTCTAACGATCCTAGTCGCGATCCAAGCTTTGAGAAAGCATTCAACATCTCCTAGGAGTGTTCTCCAACTTTTGGTATGCATTAAAATGATTTGTATCATGATTTGAAATTTGATTTTTTTCAGATTTCTTAAGTTTGATCAATTTGATCAGTTTGATCTTGTTCTTAGATTATAGAATTTCTTTGTTTAGAATCATTCTATATATCATATATAAACTTTTTGTTGAAAGAAATCAGATCAAATCAACATAAATAAATAAAATTTAGAAAATTAAACTTAAAAACTGAATTTTTTAAAATTTCATGTTCTTGAGTTTAATCCGATTTTTTTAGTTCGATTAGTTGCTATACATGTTTGTTAACATGTTTGAATGATTTCCAAGCAACTATAATAATGTTTTGATCATGTTTGATCAATCTGAAACTTTAAAATTCAAGCTCAAAAATTGAATTTTTGAAATTCTGTGTTCTTAGTTTTAAATCGGACTTTTTGATCCAATTAGTTGTTACATGTTTGTTAACATTCTAGGATGAATTCCAAGTAACTGTTTCATCACTTTGATCATTTTTAATCAAATTGAGTTTTTGGAAAAAATTAGATTTTGATTTAATCTTCAAAAATTGTTTTAATGATGTTATGATGTTTTGTTTTGGTTAAGATCAATTATATTCATCATTTCAAAGCTAATGGAACAAAAATCAGGCATTAAAATGATTTAATTTGAAAGATCCCAAAATTTGACATAGAAATGGTGTTTTAAAATTGATCATGGTAAGAACTTCAAAATCGTGATTTATGTTATGATTTTTGTTCTTTATGACCATATAAACTTACTGTAGCTTATGAATCGTGATTTAATGATCTGAATCAAAAATTATTGACTTCTGAAATTCTGACCAAAATAAGAACACTTGGTCCTAAGGTTTTAGCTTAGGACCAAGAAAACGAACCCTGGGTTCAAAATTAGGACCGATAAAACTAAACCCAAATCAAAACCCATGACTGAGTTTTTTGACCTAGGACCGAGTTTTCTGACCGAGTTCTCTTCAGCTAGGACCGAGCTTTCTAACCATAGGACTGAGGACTATGACTGAGTTTTCTAACCCTAGGAATGAATCCTCACTTAACTTAGGACCGGTAAACTTGACCCTAACCTTAGACCTATGACCGAGTTTTCTAACCCTAGAATCGAACCCTCTCTTAGCCTATGATCGATAAACCTAATCCTAACCCTAGAACTAGGACCGGTAACTACCTAACCTTAGGACCGAGCACCTAGACCGATAGACTTGACTTGGGACTAATGCCCTTAGTCTTTGATTGAGCCACCGAGTTTAGTACCGAGCCTCCTAAGCTCATGACCGAGCTCTTGTTAGGATTTGTATCTCCCCAAATCCGACATACTTGAAACGATCTGTAAAAAACTCAATAAAGAAGAACACAAGAAGACACAAATTTATAGTGGTTCACTCAAAATGAGCTACGTTCACTTCAACCGCCACTAGATTTCACTATAAATAAGAAGAAAGAATACAAAGTGTTTGCCTCACACTTTATCTCTTTAGAATTATGTCTCCACTTGTGTAAACCCTTCATAATCAAATATTTATAGGGTAAACATTCAGGTAATAATCCTAAATAACTGTTGGTGAGGCCCAAGCCCAAAACCAAATACAAACTTAATAAACTCTAATTAACAATGTAGAGTTTATTATAAGTGTAGGCTCCATAACTCAACAATCTCCTACTTGGAGACTTACTTCATCATCTCTGGTTCAGTAACGACTTTCCATCCGGTGTCTTAACGAAGAAGACCAACTGAAGTTGCAGATAACTTCAGTTTCTCAATTGTCACAACTTTCGTCATCATATCAGCTAGATTCTCACTCCCTAGAATCTTCTCAAGAACTAATACTCCATCTTCTAAAGTTGGTCGGATGAAATGATAACAAAGTTGTATATGCTTCGTCCTTCCATGATAAAATGGATTTTTTGTCAAATGAATGACACTCTGACTGTCGCATCACAACACACTTCCCTCGTAGTCTTGACCCAATTCTCGCAAAAAGGGTTGTAACCACATCATCTCCTTAGCAGCCTCTGTCACAACAACATATTCAGCCTCACAACTAGAAAGAGCAACAATCTTCTGTAATTTCGAAATCTAACTGATTGCAGTACCTCCTAGAGTATAAATGTACCCTGTTGTGCTCTTTCTACTATCAACATCACCACCATTGTCAGCATCAACATATCCTTCCAAACCCATAATAGACTTTCGAAAACACAAAGCGAGACCCGTACTTCCTCTTAAGTATCGTAGTATCCACTTTACTGCTTCCCAATGTTGTCTACCCAGGTTGCTCATGAACCTACTAACAACTCTCACTGTATGTGCTATGTCTGGTCTTGTGCAAACTATCGCATACATAATACAACCAATGACAGAGGCATACAGAATAGTAGCTATGTAATTTTTCTCCTCCTCTATTGAAGGTGAATGATCTTTATATAGTTTGAAGTGACCAGATAAGGGGATAGTAACTAGTTTTGCATCATACAAGTTGAACCTACTAAGAACTTTCTTCACATATTCTTCTTGTGAAAGCTTGAGAACTTCTTCCTCCCTGGAAATTCTTCCTGTTTTGTAGCACTCAGATCCTTCATTGCAAACTTTTTAGACAACTCTTTCTTGAGCTTGTTAATCTCATACAAGATTGCTCCAACAATCAACATGTCATCAACGTAGAGGAGTAGATTAATGTACGATTTATCAAACCTCTTGATATAGCAACAATGATCGGCTTCAGACCTCAGAAAACTGTTAATTTTCATTAAGTTATCAAACTTCTTGTACCATTTCCATGGAGCCTGTTTCAAACCATACAGACTCTTTTGAAGCTTACACACAAGCTCATCTTTTTCGTTTGATTTCAAATCCTTCTGACTGTCGCATATAAATCTCTTCATCTAAATCACTATGAAGAAAAACAGTTTTGACATCCATTTATTAAAGATGAAGGTCTTCTTTCACAACCAAACTCAAAATAGTTATGATTGTCATCAATTTAACTACTAGAGAGAAGATCTCATTGCACTCAATACCTTCTTTCTGTTGAAAATCTTTCACAACCAATCTTGCCTTGTACCTCATGGTTTTATCATGTTCTTCTTTAATCTTGAAGATCCATTTGTTGTGAAGTTCTTTCTTTCCCTTTGATAGCTCGGTGAGATCCCAAGTCTGATTCAACGTCAAAGAGTCCATCTCATCTTTCATCGCAGACTCCCACTTAACCGATTTATCAAATTGTATTGCTTCCTCATAGCATTCAGATTCACCTCTATCTGTCAACAATATATAGTTCAGAGATGGAGACCACCTCTCGACTGGTTTTCGATTCCTTGATGATCTTCTCAACTGTATAACCGGTGTTTTATGATTTGCCTCTAGGGCCACGTTCTCAACGATTTCATCTTCAACAACACATTGGTCTTCTTCGATAGTCGGCATATATTCAGCTGAAAATTCTCTCAAATCGACCATACCAATCTCTTTCAACTTGGAATCACCATCTTATACCTTCCCAACACAATCTTTGTAAAGAACCTGTTCATTAAAGATAACATTTCTGCTACGAATGATCTTCCGATTTTTATTATTCTAGAAATGATAACCAAACTCGATATCACCATAACCAATGAAAAAACATTTATTAGACTTTGGATCAAGTTTGATCTTATCACATTCATTAATATGAACATATAATAAACAATCAAACACTTTCAAATAAGAAAGTTTTACCTTTTTATTGCTCTAGACTTCTTCAGGTATTCTAATTTCAAGAGGAATAGAGGGTCCCCTATTTATCAAGTAGGTAGCAGTATTGATAGCTTCTGCCCAGAAGGTTTTAGAAAGCCCTGCATGCAATCTCATGCTCTAGCGCGCTCGTTCAATGTTCGATTCATTCGTTCAGCTACTCTATTTTCTTGAGGCGTTCGGGGAACAGTCTTCACCATACTGATCTCATTCACAACACAATACTCTTATAAATCTGAATTGATATATTCACCTCCGTTGTCGGATCTCAAGCACTTAACTTTCTGATTTGTTTCATTTTCAACCAAAACCTTCCATTTCTTGAAAATAGAAAATACTTCACTTGTGTGTTTCATAAATATACCCATACCTTTCTTGTCGAATCATCTATAAACGTCACGTAGTATTGTGATCCGCCAATAGAAGAAATAGGTGCATGTCTCCACACATCAGTGTGTACCAACTCTATCCTTTCTTTCTTGAGCTCTTTCCCAATCTTTAAGAAACTCACCCGTTTCTGTTTTCCAAGAATGCAGTTTTCACATAACTGATGTTCAACAGACTTTAGTTCTGGAATCTGTTCCTTCTTCAAAAAAAATTCATCCTTTTTTCGCTTATATGGCCCAACCTGCAACGCCACAACTCACTATTCTTCGAGTCATCAACTACAGTGGCAATTGTTTCTCTACAAGTTGAAGTCGTGTATAATGTTCCAGTTTTGTGACCTCGAACAACAACTATTGCTCATTTAGTCACCTTCCACACACCATTACCACAACTAAAATTGTGACCTTCTTCATCAAGTTGTGTAACAGAAATCAGATTGTGCATTAAACCTGGAATGTGTCTCACCTTATTAATCTTCTAAACAAAACCATTTGTCATCTTCAATTTGATGTCACCCATGCTAACAATATCCAATGTCTCACAATCTATGAGATAAACTTTCCCACAGTTTCTAGCCACATAATTCTCCATTAATTCTTTGTGGACAGTGGTGTGGAAAGACGCTCCCGAGTCTAAAACCTATGAATTTATCGGGCTATCAACATACAGAAGTAACGCATCCGTGACAGTTTCTGTAACAACGTTGGCTGCATCATTTTTATCATCATTATTTCTCTTCGGTTCTTTACAATTCCTCTTCAAATGACCCTGTTTACCACAATTCCAGCACTCAAATTTTTGCTCAGACTTTGACTCACTCCTCCTACTCCTCGACATAGATCTTCTCTTACCTCGGTTAGAATTTCTATCATTACCTATGCCTCTGTTTTCCACATTCAGAGCAGAACCTTTAAACGTTTCACCAGAATCAATTTTACGAACCTCTTCAGCAAGAATCCGATCTCTAACTTTAACAAATTTTAGGCATTTTCAACTAAATTACTAATTGTTGCCCTCATAGGTTCCCATCTATTTGGTAGAGATGCTAACAAAATCAGGGCAATAACTTCATCCCCAAAATCAATCTCAATAGATAGTAGTTGATTCACAATTGTATTGAATTCGTTCAAATGAGTAGTGATAGAAGTACCATCAACCATTCTTAAGTAAAAGAGTCTTTTCATTACATGTACCTTGTTGTTAGTAGATGGTTTCTCGTACATATCAGAAAGAGCTTTCATCAGACCCATGGTGGTCTTCTCCTTTTCTATATTGTGAGCAACCGTCTTGGCTAGCGTCAATTGGTCAACTCCCAAAACCTGTCTATCAAGGAGTTTCCATTCAGCTTCATCCATCTTCTTTGGTTTGTCACCAAAATAACATGAAGCTTATTTCCATAGAGATAATCTTCAATCTGCATTCTCTAGAAGGTATTATCTGTCCCATCGAATCTTTCAATCTCATGTCCTATACTATTCTCACTTGCCATCGTTTCCAATGCTCAGATATAGCCTAGCAGCTCTGATACCAGTTGTTAGGATTTGTATCTTTTAAATCCGACCTGTTTGAAACGATCTGTAAAAAACTCAAGAAAGAAGAACACAAGAAGACACAAATTTATAGTGGTTCACTCAAAATGAGCTACGTTCACTTCAGCCGCCACTAGATTTCATTATGAAGAAAAAGAAGAAGGAATACAAAGTTTTTGCCTCACACTTTATCTCTCTAGAATTATGTCTTCACTTGTGTAAATTCTTAAAAATCACATATTTATAGGGTAAACATTCAGGTAATAATCTTAAATAATTGTTGGTCAGGCTCTAGCCCAAAACAAAATACAAACCCAATAAACTCTAATTAACAATGTAGAGTTTATTATAAGTGTAGGCTCCATAACTCAACAGCTCTCTGGTCCCTTGGCCCATGCAACTAAGCCATGGTCCGAACCACACCGGTCTTAACCAAGCCCGATCGAGCCTAGATTGGCCAAACCGAACCCAAACCTTAGGGTTGCACCTGTTTGGTTCTACTTTTCAAAATCCAAAATTATTTTTATTATTTTGGAACCCGAACCCTTTTTCAAATAATCCCGAAATGTTAGAAAATGATATTTTTTTATATTTTTAAGATGTTTCCTAAACCAATGTTTTGGATAAGGACCCGTTTGGAATTTATTTTTAAATTCTAACATTCTCCTCTAATATTTTCAGATTTTATTAAATCTGAACACCAACACAACAGGTACACATCCCCTTTTAAAAAGTTTTGTACAATTATTTAAAACCTATCCATACACATGACCCTTGAATTATTAATTAAAGGTAATAAATGTTATAATTGGATTTATAAAAGCTAGACTTTGTTTATTTTAGAAGAATTTTTAAAAACCGTCCTTAGGCAGGCACGGAGGACATAACGCGAAAGCCCTTTTTCTAAGCGTAAACAAACAACGAACCACCATTTTTTCAGAAACTCTAGTATAAATACGTTTGTACACCTATTATTTTATTGATTTTCATAAAATCTCCTAGAGACTCTGATTTTTAAATAAATAATTTTTAAATAAATAATTTTTAAATTAGTTATGTTTAATTAATTTAAATCAGGTTTAAGTTAAATTGTTATTTAGCCTCCCAAATTATTAAAATTTGAACAAAGAATTAATTATTTTATATAATTAATTTCTCACCACTCTAGGTATTTTCAAAATATTTTAAAAGATGCTTGGCACGCAAACCAAGGTTGAAACTCATTGAATCACGAGCTTCCCAGTGATAGTCCCTCTATATTGTCATGTGTCCCTTGACATAGGCTACTATGGAACAGGATATAAATTTGTGGGGTCATATAATACTTAAGACCATGAACTCTTTAAAAATAATTATTATATGTGGATGTGAATTTTACTTGAAGGATAACATATAATAGTGGTGGAGGAAATAGAAGCGAGATTGTCGGCTGGAATAAACAAACATTGGTGAGATAACCTAAAGGTTCATCCATAGAGAGAATGTTGGCTTAAGTAACGCAACCACTGATTAAAAAATCTAAAGGTTCGTCCATGGATGGTGAGTTAGGGCCTAAGATCATGTTAAAAGGTGTAATCAAATGGTTAGTCCATTTAGGGAATGTCGACTTGAGTAATGAAAACATTGGTGATAGAATCCAATGATTCGTGTCCACAAAGGGTGAGTCAGTATCTAAGTTCATGTCGAAATATGTAATCGAATGTTTAAGAATGCAGCTTGAGTAACATAAACATTGGTGATAAAACTGAATGATTTTTGTCTATAGAGGGTGAGTTAGTGCCTAAGATTATGTCGAAATGTGTAATCGAATGTTTAAAAATGCAGCTTGAGTAACGCAAACATTGGTAATAAAACTCTATAAATGGTGAATCAGGGCATGAGGTCATGCCGAAATGTGTAATAGAATGTTTAAGATTGCATTTTTTAAGAGGTCGTCATTTCTCATTATATATTTGAAATTATCTCCTCGTATTACCATATTGTTTTTATTATGAGTATGGAAAGACATCATATTATTGATCTTTTCTAAAATATGATTGCCATTTTTAGTTTCTTTTCTATGTACATTGCTAGTAACTAAGGGTTGCCTGGTTGCCCTCACCTGCCAAATACCTGCTTGGATACCAACTAATAACTAATAGTGGGATTTCAACTAATGGTAAGAGTAAACACCTCTATAATCTGCTAAGAACCTTTCTGACTCTTGCTTGAAGAAAGCTAGAAGTCTAGTGAAGGAAGCTCAAGTTATGATCTCGCTCATAGATAGAGGAAAAGAGTACGCGCGCTACGGCTTAGGCAGTTGATCGGATCAGATAGCCCTTCGGGCAACTAACCGCACATCATTATGTGGCGATGCCATTTTGGAATAATTCAAAAAAATTTATTCACATAAGAGGGTGGTGATTATTGTCTTTGTCGATATGTGTATCGATAAGTTCTTGATTCAAATATTTCTTCTTCATATTAAAGTTTCTGACTTTATAATTCTTGTGTGATTATTCTATTGGCAATATAGTCTAATTCTAAACTCAATTTGGAACTTAACCATTAGGTTAGATTCCTATAAATCATATTTGTAAACACTAATTTTTTACCCCCAATTTTTATAGTTTATAAACAATTATTTTTTAAAATAATCGAATTTTTAAGAATAGTTGATTTTGGATTTTCAATAAGTTACGGTGATAATTAGCCTAAGCTAAACAAATATAAAGATTTTTATCATACTTAATATATTTAAGGTGTTTTGTCATTTAAAGTCACATTAAATAATACAATAAAAGAAAATTTTAAAAGAAATACGTTTTTTTTATATACGTGAACGAAATTTTGAAAAAATATTTTGTTAAATGTTTAGTATTTTGTTTAATTAAATTAGATTTGATTTAAATAAAATTATCATATAAAGTTTCCTTTTATTAAATCATTTGTTTTAATTGTTAGATTAATTTTGTGGTTGATTAATCAGAAACTTTTCTTTTGAATAACAATAATTTTTGTATTTGCTTATAGTTATGAATAATTATATTTTTTTTAATTAGATTTAGCTAATTAATAAATAAATAAAATTTTGGGTATAAGATTATGTTTATAGATTTTTTCATCATTTTGATTGTTAATTTATAAATTAATTAGTTTAACTAATAATTTGTTTTTTATCAAAATTATTTTTGTATTTGGAAAAACTGCGGGCCATGATTCAATACCAAAAGAAAGTAGTGGAAGGACTTAGAAGACCTCTTTAAGAAAAGAAGGTGAGCGAAAAAAGACTTGGTCTTTTTGAATTAAAAATTAATAAGACCAAGTAATGACTTCAAAGCCAAGAGATTTTTTAATCCAATTGAAAAAAAAAAATGATAGATAGTTCAATAAGAGATATTCCTTTAAACATTTTGACATGTTAAAAGAGAATTATTCCTCAATCGTGTAGGTAGTTGTAGATGGGCCTTGGGACCTAGAATTTTCCTTGAATTCCTTATTTAAACACCACATTAGATCAACATGAGGACACTTTACTTCTTTTCACCTAGGCTGCACAATTCCTCTTGATCACTTTTCACGCCCCATCCCCATCCTAAGCAAACACCAATTTGTTTAAAGTTGTATCTAAAGATTTTCTTAAGAGATTTGTTTGCATCCCTTTAGGTCAAGAAATAAATTCAGTTTGACCCCTCATATTTGTCTTTGTCTTTAACATTTTCAATAAAAATATGCATTTTCTTTTCCTTTTCATTTATATATAAATGTTTACATGATTTTAATTTTTGCTTGGCTTTTATTTGTGTTTAACCATGTAATATAGTTAAAATAATTAATATAAAACAAAAAAAAATTGAAAACCATAAACTTTAAAACCAAATAAAAAAACCTAAACCGAAAATGTTCATATAGGGCTAAAAAATAAAACTAAAGAATTTCGATCTTCTTGACTTAGTTGATTTTGGTTTTTGTTTAAGATGAATTTTGTGGGAATGTTTATTAATGTACTGGTACCCACATATAAAAATTTTAGATAATTCTAAGTTGTTTTGACATAAATAAAAAATACAATATAAATCTCTCTTGAGACTTGAATGTTTTTAGTGTTCTTGACTTTGGTTGATCTTAGTTTTTGGTCTTCCACATATCACGTTTGTCTGCAACTTTGTGGGCACGTTTATATATGTAATTGGGAGAACATATCAAAATATTATAAAATTCTAAGTTGTTTTGACATAAATAAAAAATATAATATAAAACTGTCTCAAGACTTGAATGTTCTTCGTGTTGTTGACTTTTGTTGATATTTGTTTATGGTCTTCCCCATATCATGTTAGGCTGAAATTTTGTGGGCACGTTTATATATTTATTTGGGAAAACATATATAAATATTAGATAATTCTAAGTTGTTTATATTTAAAATAAAATAAAATATAAGCCTTGTCTGAAACATGCATGTTATTCATGTTCTTGATGAGCTTTTGCTTAATTTTAATCTAATGATGTTATGGTTTGAATTATAATGGTATAATATTATTGTATATTTAAAATAAGGATTTAAACCCAAGTTTTTTAAATTTCTTTTAGTTTCGGATTACTTTGTTGTGTTATTTGTATTGTAAGGTCGTTGTACCAAGAAAAGGCCCAATGATGATACTGAAGCTCTTGCAGCGACGCTACTGACCCATAAATAATTCTAACCAATTGAAGAACTGCAGCGACACTCTAATTCCGACGTTTTGACTGCTCCCTTTGGCTGACCTGTTCCAGCGACGCATATTTCCCGCTCTTTCTTTAGCAACCACCCCCTTTGTCTCTTATAGTTTGTTTTTGGCCCTTTGGCGAATATCTCATTTCCTTTGTACTTTGTTTTCTTTTGTTTGATGTTGTAATGTTTTTGATTTACATTATCCTAGGCTATAATTAAAATTAAAACTAATGCCTAACTTAAAATTTAACCAACTTTTAAAAAAAAATCAAACATCAACTATAACATAGATTTTTTTATGAGTTCTTTTGAACTAAATAAAATACAAAGTTTTATAAACTTTAAAAACAAAAAATTAAAATTAAAAAACTCCAAAAATATAAACTTCCTCACAATTATTAACTTTAATAATTCTTAAAAATTAAATAGACTTAAGTTAACTTAATCTTGAACAATAAAATACTTAGCCTTGACCCTTTAAGAAAACATTATTTGTGGATTTACTTTCTAAGCTTTTGTTGAAGTTTGCTTGAAAGTGCTTTTATTTTTCCTTATTTTTAGTAATTCAGTTTTAGTGAGTGGTTTAGTGGGTATTTTTAGTAGAATTTTTAGGAGATCACGTCCATGTATTTCCTTATTTTTTAGCTCCACTATCTAGTTATATAGTTGTATTTAAATGGTTTCAGCTTAATGAAAAATAATAACATTTTCTCTTCAATCTCTTCTTTTACACTAAAAGGTATTCTTAATTCAGAATAACCAACAAATTGGTATCAGAGCTATCTTCTTGAGGGGCTTGTGAGTGAGAGAAACTCACCACGACATTTATCTTTTTTTCATGGATTCAACTATACCCTTTACATCATTAGCATCACCTGTATAAAATGGTAACAATTACCATATTTGGGCTGTTAGAATGGAGGCTCGCCTAAAGGCAAATGATCTATGAGAAGTTGTTGAGGAGGAGTATGTAGTACTAGAATTACAAGCTAACCCAACACCGATACAGATAAAGAATCACAGGCAGAAGAAGACAAGGAAGTCGAATACAATGGCTACTATGTTTGTTGATGTGTCATCTGATATTTTCATTGAGATAATGACAATAAAGTTAGCATTTAAGGTCTGGAATTTTCTCAAAGAAGAGTATGAATGACATGAAAATATTAAGGGGACGCAAGTCCTCAATTTAATTGGAGAATTCGAGATGGTGAGGATGGAGGATTCAAAGACCATCGAGGAGTACTTTCACAATTGTCAACAAGGAAAGATTGTTTGGCACTGAATTTCCTGATTCCAGATTAGTTCAAAAGGTGTTGGTAACTGATCATGAAAGGTTTGAGGCTATCATTTCCTCATTATAGAACACTAAAGACCTGTCAAAAGTCACTCTTGCAGAAATCTTGAGTACCTTCCAGGAACAAGAATAATGAAGATTGACGAGGAATGAAGGGTTTGTAGAAGGAGCATTGCCAGCAAAAGTACAATCAAGTCAAAGTGAAAATTGAAAGAAGAACTAGAAAAGCAAGAAGGAAAATGAAGGTTCAAATTCACCAAGTACAAGTAGAGATTCTAAACCAAATTTTCCTCTTTGTAAGTAGTATGAAAAGAAAGGTCATGCACCTTTTAGATGCTGAAAAAGGCCAAATGTGCAATGTGCGAAGTGTCATATTATTGGGCATCACCAAAAGATTTGCAAAAGTAATCTGCAGTAGAAGGATGTGACTCAAGTGAACCTTAAGCAAAGAAATGTGGCTCAAGTTGTAGATCAGGAGGAGGAGCAGCTCTTTGTGGCAACTTGTTTTTGTAAAAAATAGCTCAAGTAATAACTGGCTTATAGACAGTGGATGAACAAACCACATCACATTTGATCGAGGCCTCTTCAAGGAACTAGACACATCATTCAACTCTAAAGTTAAAATTGGTAATGGAGAGTACATTGCAGTCAAAGGAAAGGGACTGTGGCGATAGGAAATTCCTCAAGTACTAAGTTGATTAAAGATGTGTTATTTGTTCCCGGCGTTAATCAAAATTTATTAAGTGTTGGTCAGGTACTTGAAAGAGTTTTAAATGTGATCTTTGAGGGCAAGGAGTTCCAAATCAAAGATACAGATGGGTGAATGTGTTCAAAGTCAGCATGAAAGGGAAAAGTTTTGAACTAGATCCACTAAAAGAGGAGCAATCAGCCTATTCAGTTACAATATCTCAAGCTAATATTTACAATAAAAGGTTGGGCCATTTCCATCATAAGTACTAAATTTACAGAAGAAAGAGTTTGTAAATGGGATGCCTCAATTAGAAGCTAACTTGTCAGAATGCAAAGATTGTTAATTATGGAATCAATCAAAACTTCCTTTCAAGCAAGCAACCTAGAGAGCAACCGAGAGGCTAAAATTGATACACACAGACCTTGTTGGGCCTCACAGAACTCCTTTACTTAATGGGAGTAAGTATTACATAGTTTTCATTAATGAATATAAAAGGATATGTTGGATCTATTTTCACAAGTTCAAGTCTGAAGTTGCTAGTATATTTTTGAGATTCAAATAGTGGATAGAAGCTCAAAGTGGTTGCAAAATTCAAGCATTGAGGTATGACAATGTCAATGAGATCTTAAAGAAGTTTAAAATAAAGGATTTCAAAAGTATGGATACTCATATTGTCAAAAGGAGAAACTAATCAAGAATAATGAAGCTGATAAAGTTGATGAGGCTCTTTATAGAAGGTCGGTTGACTGTCTCATTTACTTGAGAGCAACCAGACCTGATATACTGCATGTTTGTTCTTTATAGGGTTATTCAGATAGTGATTGGGCTGGATCTATTGATTATATGAGAAGTACTCTGGGCTATTGTTTTAATTATGGTTCAGGAGTGTTCTCATAGTGCTGTAAGAAGCATGTGATAATTGCACAATCCACAGCAGAAGCATAGTTCATTGTTGTTACTACTACTGCAAATCAAGCTTTATGATTGAGGAAAGTTTTAACTGATCTGAGATTGAGACAAGAAGATTGTACAGAGGTGTTTGTTGACAACCAAGCTGCAATTTCTATCTCAAACAATCATGTTTTTCATGGGAAGATTAAACATTTCAACATCAAGTTGTTCTTTATTATGGAAGTGCAAAAAGAGGGTTATGTTAAGTTGAAGTACTGCAAGACTGAGCTTCAGTTAGCGTACATGTTCACTAAGGCCTTATCGAGGAACAAGTTCAAGTTCCTGAGGGAGAAACTTGGAATCTACAGCAACTCAAGCAAGGAGGAGTGTTGAAGTTTACTTGAAATTGCTTTTATTTCTCCTTATTTTTAGTAATTCAGTTAGTGGTTTAGTGGGTGGTTTTTAAGAGAGTTTCTAGGAGATCATATCCATGTATTTTTCTATTTTTTAGCTTCATTATCTAGTTATTTAGTTGTATTTAAATGGTTTCAGCTTTGATGAAAAATAATAATGTTTTCCCTTCCATCTCTTCTTCTACACTAAAAGGTATTCTTAGTTCAAAATAACCAGTAGCTTTTAGAATGAATTCAATTTTGTTCTTCAATTTCTTTCAATTATGCGCTGTCCTTAGACTAGAATAAATGTTAAAATGGAAAAACTCTAGAAAGTAAACCGTAATAAATTTGAAACATGGACAAGATTAACTAATAGAGACTTTTGACGTGTTGTGGGACATAGTTGTTTAAAAAATACTTTCCTACATGTACACGTTTAATTTCACTTCACCTCCACGTCCCAAGAGAATTATGTTTTTCTTGTATGCGAGATTTCTCTCTCTTTTATCTTAAGCGTCTACCAATTTTAAAGAGTCCACATAACGTCTTTTATTTTAGGGCATCAAAAATCTAATCCTTAAGATAGATTTATCCAATCGAATGCTCAATCTTTAAGAGCATTTTGTACGATCTGAAGTTGGTCGGTCTCATGCCTTACCTATCCTTTTGAATGCTCCACCCATGGATGGGACGCAATGAAGGACTTAAATGGTAAACACAACCTGTGAACTTTTTTAGAAAAATATATTTTCTATGAAAGTCATTCTATAGAAACCCGTGGCTTACCTTCCTCTCGAATCTCATAAAAAGAAGATAGGAGAACTATCCTTGAGATGAGAAACCAAAGTTGATATCATATATCTTTCCTAATTTGGCCCGTATATGTTTTAGATTAGTACGTGTTTAAAACTTAATAACTTGGTTGACTTTAAGAGTCGCCACTTAAGTTTACTTCAAAAAAAACTAAAGAAAAGAAAATAGAGTATTCACAGATTAAGGGTCTAGTTCTTGGTTACGTGTGAGGAAATAACCGCAACAACTATGTCATATACGTCTATCACGTGGGATAGTCTCTACTCCAATGTAGTTAACCATGGTTTGTGAAGGTATATTACACATTTGCATTCTGAATTTAGAATTCTTTTGGTTGTGAATTCCCTAACACTGTCTCTGATCCAGAAGGAGTAATCCTAACTCTTGATTAGATTTCAAGCATTAAAAATCGCATTGTAACATTAAAACAACAACTCTAAAGGATTATAACTTTTGTTATCATATTTTATTTCTTAAGCAATTCAGTAAATCGCTTTACAGGTGTGGTAACGCTTTACATTAATGTATAAATCGTTTTATATGAATGTGTAAATCGTGTCACATGAAGGTGTAAATTATTTTACATGAATATATGTTGTATATATTTCAATTTTCAAATATTAAAGGTAATATTTGCTATATAAATTTCAATTTTCAAACATTAAAAGTCGTATTTGAACATTCTAAATGATTATAGCAACTTTTAAATACTTTTTAACATATATTATACAAATGCAATATTCTAAAAAAAGTTAATTACTATTACAATGTTCATATAATTGAGTTTCAATCAAGTACTTGAGAAAGTTGAGAAGACAAAAGTGTTGTAAATGAATTGCATGTTATGCTCAAACTATATATCATTCCAATGTTGTGTAGTTGACAATGTATCAATGTTGCTACTAATTGCTTGTTAAGATTTTGTAGCCTGGAACTATAAGACAAACATAAAGCGATTAGTATTAAATAAAAACAATGTGCCAAAACGACTATATGAATCTCGGTTTTATTTGCTGATACTACATAAATACAGTTTTAAATGTGTTACCTCCTTATTTTATAAACCTATTAATATTTAAAATAATTTGAATGAAAACAAGCTTAATTTCATACTTGTTATCAATTTGCTTGTTCATATAATGATTTAAATACTATGAAAGAAATAAACTACAATACTAAGAACAAACTAGAGTTTCGTCCTTAAGAACATATCATTTTTAGACGACAACGATAACTTTGCTTCGATTTACGAAAGTTGGATCGGGGCTCGAAGAGACAAACATGGGAGTGAGTTCGTATCATTTTGGATCGAAAGAGCTTAGCGTTAAGAGAGAGGAATACGAGAATGAGGAAGAATTGCAGCAAGCGGGAAACACTTATTTTAGAGAATTACATTTTTTTTCTCCATTGGACGTGACATGCCACATCGGATTTGATTGTTAGGATTTGTATCTCCCAAATCCGACCTGCTTGAAACAATCTGTAAAAAACTCAAGAAAGAAGAACACAAGAAGACACAGATTTATAGAGGTTCATTCAAAATGAACTACGTCCACTTCACCCGCCACCAGATTTCACTATGAAGAAGAATGAATACAGAGTTTTTGTCTCACACTTTATCTCTCTAGAATTATGTCTCACTTGTGTAACCCTTAATAATCACATATTTATATGATAAATATTCAGGTAATAAACCTAAATAACTATTGGTCAGGCCCAAGTCCAAAACCAAATACAAACCCAATAAACTTTAATTAACAATGTAGAGTTTATTATAAGTGTAGGATCCATAACTCAACAATCTCTCACTTGGAGACTAACTTCATCATCTCTCGATCGGTAGCGGCTTTCCATCCGGTGTCTTAACGAAGAAGACCAACTGAAGTTGCACACAACTTCAGTTTCTCATTTGTCATAACTTTCTCCAGCATATTAGTTGGATTCTCACTCCTGGGAATCTTCTCAAGAGCTAATACTCCATCTTCTAAAGTTGATCGGATAAAATGATAACGAACCTGTATATGCTTCGTCCTACCATGATAAACAAGATTCTTTGCCAAATGAATGACACTCTAATTGTCGCATCGCAACACACTTCCCTCGTAGTCTTGACCAAATTCTTGTAAAAATGTTTGTAACCACATCATCTCATTAGCAGCCTCGGTCATAGCAACATACTGTGTCTTGCAACTAGAAAGAGCAACAATCTTCTGCAATTTGAAACTCAATTGATTGCAGTACCTCTTAGAGTATAAATGTACCCTATTGTGCTCTTCTTACTATCAACATCACCACCATTGTCAGCATCAACATATCCTTCCAAACCCATATTAGACTTTCGAAAACACAAAGCGAGACCCGTACTTCCTCTTAAGTATTGTAGTATCTAATTTACTGCTTCTCAATATTGTCTACCCGGGTTTCTCATGAACTTGCTAACAACTCCCACTGCATGTGCTATATTTGGTCTTGTACAAACCATCGCATACATAATACAACAAATGGCAGAGGAATACAGAACAGTGGCCATATAATTTTTCTCCTCCTTTGTTGAAGGCGACTGGTCTTTAGATAGTCTAAAGGGACTAACTAAGAGGGTAGTAACTAGTTTTGCATCATACAAGTTGAACCTACTAAGAACTTTTTTCACATATTCTTCTTGTGAAAGCTTGAGAACTTCTTCATCCATGAAAATTCTCATCCCAAGGATTTGTTTTGCAGCACCCAAATCCTTCATTACAAACTTTTCAGACAACTCTTTCTCGAACTTGTTAATCTCATACTAGCTTGCTCCAGCAATCAACATGTCATCAAAGTAGAGGAGTAGATTAATATACGATTTATCAAACCTCTTGATATAGCAGCAATGATCAGCTTCACACCTCAGAAAATTGTTATTTTTCATGAAGCTATCAAACTTCTTGTACTATTGTCTTGGAGCCTATTTCAAATCATACAGACTTTTCTAAAGCTTACACACAAGCTCATATTTTCCTTTAATTTCAAATCCTTCTTGTTGTCTCATGTAAATATCTTCATCTAAATCACCATGAAGAAAAGCAATTTTGACATCCATTTGTTGAAGATGAAGGTCTTCTTTCACAACCAAACTCAAAATAGTTCTGATTGTCATCAATTTAACTATTGGAGAAAAGATCTTATTGTAGTCAATAACTTCTTTTTGTTGAAATTCTTTCACAACCAACTTTGCCTTGTACCTTATGGTTTTATTCCTGAAGATCCATTTGTTGTGAAGTGTTTTCTTTCCTTTTGGTAGCTTAGTGAGCTCCCAAGTATGATTCAACGTCAAAGAGTCCATCTCATCTTACATCGCAGACTCCCACTTAACTGATTCATCATATTGTATTGCTTCCACATAGTATTCAGGTTCACTTCTATATGTTAACAAGATATAGTTTAGAGATGGAGACCACCTTTCAACTGATTTTTGATTCCTTGACGATCTTCTCAACTGTATAACCGGTGTTTACTGATTTACCTTTGGGGTCACGTTCTCAACGATTTCATCTTCAACAACACATTGTTTTTCTTCGACAGTCGGTATATATTCAGCTGAAAATTCTCTCAAATCAACTATACCAGTCTCTTCTAACTTGGAGTCACCATTTAATGTCTTCCCAACACAATCTTTGTAGAGAACATGTTCATTGAAGATAACATTTCTGCTACGAATGTTCTTCCGATTTTGATTACCCTAGAAACGATAACCAAACTCAATATCACCACAACCAATGAAAAAACATGTATTAGACTTTGGATTAAGTTTGCTCCTATCACATTCATTAATATAAACATATGATAAACAACCAAACACTTTCAAATAAGAAAGGTTTACCTTTTTATTGCTCTAAACTTTTTCAGGTATTCTGAATTCAAGAGAAACAAAGGGTCCTCTATTTATCAAATAGGCAGCAGTATTGATAGTTTCTGTCTAGAAGGTTTTAGGCAGCTCTGCATGCAATCTCATGCTTCTAGAACGCTCGTTCAATGTTCGATTCATTCGTTCAGATACTCCATTCTCTTGAGGCATTTGGGGAACAGTCTTCACCATACTGATACCATTCACAACACAACACTCTTTGAAATCTGAATTGATATATTTACCTCCATTGTCGGATCTCAAGCACTTAACTTTCTGATTTGTTTCATTTTCAACAAAAGTCTTCCATTTTTTGGAAATAGCAAATACTTCAAACTTGTGCTTCATAAAATATACTCAAACATTTCTTGTCGAATCATCTATAAACGTCATGTAGTATTGTGATCCGCCAATAGAAGAAATAGTTGCAGGTCCCTACACATCAGTGTGTACCAACTCTAGTCTTTCTTTCTTGAGCCCTTTCCTAATGTTTAAGAAACTCACTCGTTTCTGTTTTCCAAGAATGCAATTTTCACATAACTGATGTTCAACAGACTACAGTTCTTGAATCTGTTCATTCTTCAAAAGAATTTTCATCCCTTTTTCGCTCATATAGCCCAACCTGTAATGTTACAGCTCATTGTTCTTCAAGTCATCAACTACAGTAACAATTGTTTATCTGCAAGTTGAAGTCGTGTATAACGTTCTAGTTTTGTGACCTCGAGCAACAACTATTGCTCCTTTAGTCACCTTCCATGCACCATTTCCACAACTGATATTGTGACCTTCTTCACCAAACTGTGTAACAGAAATCAGATTGCGCATTAAACCTGGAATGTGTCTCACCTTATTAATCTTTCAAACATAACAATTTGCCATCTTTAATATGATGTCTCCCATGCCAACAATATCTAGTGGCTCACCATCTGCGAGATAAACTTTCCCACAGTTTACAGCCACATAATTTTTCATTAATTCTTTGTGGGTAGTGGTGTGGAAAGACGCTTCTAAGTCCAAAACCCATGAATCTATCGGGTTATCAACAGACAGAAGTAACGCATTAGTGACAGTTTTTGTGACAACGTTGGCTGCATCATTTTTATCATCACCGTTTCTCTTTGGTGCTTTGCAGTTCCTCTTCAATGACCATGTTTACCACAATTCCATCACTCAAATGTCCGTCCAGACTTGGACTGACTCCTCCTGCTCCTTAACATAGATATGCTCTTACATCGGTTGAAATTTATATCATTACCTCTGCCCCTATTTTCCACATCAGAGTAGAACCTTTAAACGTTTCACCAGAATCAATTTTACAAAGCTCTTCAGCAAGAATACGATCTCTAACTTCAACAAATTTTAGTTTAACATTTCCAACTAAATTACTAATTGTCGCCCTTAGAGATTTCCAACTATTTGGTAGAGATGCTAACAAAATCAGGGCACTAACTTCATCCCCAAAATCAATCTCAACAGATAGCAGTTGATTCACAATTGTATTGAATTCGTTCAAATGAGTAGTGACAGAAGTACCATCAACCATTCTTAACTAAAAGAGTCTTTTCATTAGATGTACCTTGTTATTAGCAGATGGTTTTTCATACATATCAGAAAGAGTTTTTATTAGACCCATTGTGGTCTTCTCCTTTGTTACATTGTGAACAACCGTCTTGGCTGGCGTCAATCGGACAACTCTCAAAACCTGTCTATCAAGGAGTTTCCATTCAGCTTCATACATCTTCTCTGGTTTCTCACTCAAAAGAACATGAAGCTTCTTTCCATAGAGATAATCTTCAATTTGCATTCTCTAGAAGGTGTAATCTCTCTCATCGAATCTTCAAATCCCATGTCCTATAATTTTCTCACTTGTCATCGTTTCCAATGCTCGGATCTAGTCTAGCTGCTCTGATACCAATTGTTAGGATTTGTATCTCCAGAATATAACCTGCTTGAAACGATCTGTAAAAAACTCAATAAAGAAGAATACAAGAAGACACAGATTTATAGTGGTTCACTCAAAATGAGTTAAGTCCACTTCAGCCGCCACCAGATTTCACTATGAAGAAGAAGGAATACAGAGTTTTTGTCTCACACTTTATCTCTCTAGATTATGTCTCACTTATGTAACCCTTAATAATCACATATTTATAGGGTAAACATTCAGGTAATAAACCTAAATAACTGTAGGTTAGGCCCAAGCCCAAAACCAAATACAAACTCAATAAACTTTAATTAAGAATTTAAGTTTATTATAAGTGTAAGCTCCATAACTCAACATTCATATCTTTCGATGTTTTAGAGTCAATCGTTGCCTTAATCATTACTCTTATTTTATTAGCTCTGTTTAACACAATATTTCATTTGTATTCTTGCACTATTCTATTTGTTTTGGTAAACGGCTTAATGCCAAAAAAGAATAAAATAGTATTGAAGATGTTTTAGAAAGATAATTCTTGAATATGAGAGAAGAGAAGAGAAGTGAAGTGAAGTGAAGTGAAGTGAAGATGGGGTAAAAAAATATTATAAATGATAAAAAAAAATAATATAATTAATTGATTCTCATTCAACTCATAATCATTTAATCATTCTATCTTCTTCTTGTAAAATTACATAAACCTAATATCCTTCAAGATTTTTACCTCAAATACATCCCATTAGAAATATTATTGGTTTGATCGATTAAAATGTTGAATATATATTGGTAGTGATAGATTGGTAGTACCAGTACCGAGGTAGATTGTTGATCAATTTTTTTTAATTTATAATATAAAATATTATTAATTTATTTGGTTAAGTGGTCGAACTTATATGTTAATTTTCAATGTTTGTGTATAATATTTCTAACTTTATTTTATAATAAAATCATTTCAAATTTATAGTAGTAGGTAGAGCTAGTTAATTTACTTAATTATTATTTTAAAATATCTTATTAAGTTATTAATTTAAATAAAATAATATTTTAATTATGTATATATTAACAAAATTAATAATATTTGTTCGTTCAAATTCAAATAGACCTGTTTCATGTTTTTTTAAACAAATTAATTCATATATTTTAATTTAAAAATTATATGGATATCTAACCGAATTAATTTCAATTTTTAAAATTAGAATCCGCTATCAGTCTTAGAGTATAAATTTAAAATTTTATAATTAGTGCTTCCTGTTTGTGTTAAGAGTATAAATACTTTTTAATTATAAATAAATTATATACTTTTAAGGGTGGGCTATAAGAAGTTTTTATGTTATATGTCTTGTAGTGGTGTACCTGTTTCATTATTCTTATAATAAATTATAAAACTGGTATACTTCCCTTTAGTCCCTCTCAAAAAAAAGTTTATGTATGATGCCATCAACCGTGCTGGACTCTCACTTTTTAAAAATAAATCTTTCAGAATGAATTATATAAAAGTCCCCACTGGGCCACTACACAACCGAATATCCATTTAGAAGAGAAGGGAAAACATTATAAATAGTAACCATTGATCATTCTCTCTTCTTCATAGAAAAAACCAGCAAGATTTAACGATGGGTATAGACGTTGAAGTTGGATATCAACTCAGCGCCAAGGACTACCAAGACCCACCGCCGGCACCCCTGTTTGACCGAGAGGAGCTAACAAAATGGTCATTATACAGAGCAGCCATCGCAGAATTTGTAGCCACTCTTCTTTTCCTCTACATCACTGTCCTCACCATCATCGGCTACAAAAGCCAATCTGCCATCGATAAATGCGGAGGCGTCGGGATCCTCGGCATTGCCTGGGCTGTAGGCGGAATGATTTTCGTCCTTGTTTACTGCACCGCCGGCATCTCCGGTCAGTCACATTTCATTTCAAACTATACATGTCTCCTTAAGATTGTCTAAAACTAATTAAATATAATCTTACAGGTGGGCACATAAACCCAGCAGTCACATTCGGTCTATTCTTGGCTCGTAAGGTGTCCTTGGTCCGAGCCGTATTGTACATAGTGGCTCAATGCTTGGGAGCCATTTGCGGCTGTGGCTTGGTCAAAGCCTTTCAAAAGACTCACTATGTCGAATACGGCGGCGGCGCCAACGGGCTTGCCACCGGCTACAGCACCGGCACGGGACTTGGAGCCGAAATTATTGGGACTTTCGTCCTTGTTTACACTGTTTTCTCTGCAACCGACCCTAAGAGAAACGCGCGTGACTCACACGTTCCGGTTCTGGCGCCGCTTCCTATTGGATTCTCCGTCTTTATTGTTCACTTGGCGACGATCCCAATAACCGGCACCGGGATTAACCCAGCTCGGAGTTTTGGGGCGGCGGTGATTTATGGAAAAGAAGCTTGGGATGATCAATGGATCTTCTGGGTTGGACCCTTCATCGGAGCGGCCATAGCAGCTTTCTACCACCAAATTGTTCTTAGGGCGTCAGCTATTAAATCCTTGGGATCATTCAAAAGCTGATTGATGCTTATCTCTATGGCAGCGAGTGTTAACGTCGGTTGCTTTGAATAATTGTCTATGGCGAACTTTAAGTTTACTATAACGGTAAAATCAAGTTATCTTGAGGTGGGGAAGATATATGGGTCATTTTTTTCCATTGATTTATAATTAATTTTCAATGTTGGTTCTTGTTTTCAAAATTATTATTGTTCACTATTATTATTTTTTTTGTTCATTTACAATTAATTTGTGACATTTAGAACTGCAGTGTTTAAGATTTCATTATTATTTTTCACATATATTCATATTTTATCATGTTTAACTGAAATTGCATTAATTTGTAATTTTTTAAAAGGAGAATGATTTTTTTTAATACTTCATATGTTTATACATAAAATTTATATAACCCATTAAAGTACTTGTGAGATAGAATGAATACTTACATATAAAAGTCAAATAGGAGAAAGACACAACTTAAATCGTTACACTTTGTAGGTGTATAGATACTTTAGAAAATATTTGATTTAGGCTCAGGTTAAATCTAATTGCGGAAGATTAAATTTAGGAAACAAGATCAAGCAATCCAATATGGAAGGTGTTATATTATTATGATGCTGAGAATTAATTACTCATGATTAAATATGATCTTTATAAATAAAATGAAAATTATTCCTTACATATTAATTAGTCCATATTATTTATATATATATATATATATATATATATATATATTTAAATAGGAAATAAAACTATAATAATTGAAACAGTGTCATGTTTGTAAACTTTAAAATATATTATAAAAAAATGTTAGTAACTAAAACACATTAATATATTATTTATGAATATAATAAATTTTAATTCCCCTATAGAAGTATTAGTTTATTTATTTGTGAATAATTATTATTATATTTAAAATTATTATCCTATTTAATAAGTATTAACTTTAAATTTAGTATTGAGGCATAGGCTAGTTATTTTAGATCAGATATGAATTGACAAATAAATGGATAAAATGTGTATAAAATATTTTATGTAAATAGAAAGAAAAAATATTATGAGTAAACGTTAAAAATAGAATGAATGTTTTTTCTCACGTGTAACCAAGTATTGAACTTCTAAATAATATTTTTTCCAAAGACGTTATTGTTCTATACACTAAAAATATGTATTTTCCTTATTTTTTTATTTTTTCAAACCCTTGCCCGAATTTTTTATTTTTTGTGTGTAAGATTGTTTGAGTGTTAGTTAGGTGTTCAAGAAACTTTTAGCAATCTTTAAAAGGAATTTAAGGCTCACTATAAGTTCTCAATTTGTCTTAATTTCATTTATAAATTTCAATTTGAAATATTTGAGTTTTGTATATTTTATTTATGATATATTTTTTTGAAATTTATATTGTTGATTGAGATTAACTACTAACCTAATTTAAAATTGGAAATTGGAAAACGGATTTGTTGTTCTTATTTTTTTTACATTTAGATGCCTTTTGAACCATTTTATAAAAATAAAAAATAATGTTTTTAATAAAAATAAAACTTTTGGTTCATTTTTAAATATTTGTGTCCCTGATTTAAAACTTAAAAAATCGTGGGTTGATTTCTTTATAATCATAAAATTAATTTATGAATATAATAAATTTTAATTTCCCTTATTTTTTCATTTTTTTCTCACATTCAAAGTAATAGTTTAATTATTTGTGAATAATTAATAGTAGGAACTTCCTAATATTCAGAGAATAGCTTTTAGGTTCTTCTAAACCTTACTTACTTTTGCTCTGGAACATGAAAGACTTTCAGTCTCGGAGCTGCTCTGTCTTCTAGTCGATTGTTCTGTGGGCAGTGGAGACGCTGGAGGTGTTTAAGCAACTATTCCTACTAATGTGGAATACCTAGTGCTCTCAGGTTATCCATTTATCTTGCTGTCTAGTGGTACTTTCTGGAGCTTTGCTGCCATCCAAAGCATGATTTCTGGAAATGTTTGTGGAAAGGTTGAAGTGAGACTTGTGAAGATAGTGTGAGTTACTCATATGTCTTAGGATTTCAGTCCTTTGTAAGCAAGCTTTGAGGAGCGTAGCGAATTCTGTTTACTTATTTAATTCATTTTAGATCTCTTTCCTCCCCTATAGAAGTATTAGTTTATTTATTTGTGAATAATTATTATATTTAAAATCATTATCCTATTTAATAAGTATTAACTTTAAATTTAGTATTGAGGCATAGGCTAGTTATTTTAGATCAGATATGAATTGACAAATAAATGGATAAAATATGTGTAAAATATTTTCTGTAAATAGAAAGAAAAAATATTAGGAGTAAACGTTAAAAATAGAATGAATGTTCTTTCTCACGTGTAACCAAGTATTGAACTTCTAAATAATATTTTTTCCAAAGACGTTATTGTTCTATACACTAAAAATATGTATTTTCCTTATTTTTTTATTTTTTCAAACCCTTGCCCGAATTTTTTATTTTTTGTGTGTAAGATTGTTTGAGTGTTAGTTAGGTGTTCAAGAAACTTTTAGCAATCTTTAAAAGGAATTTAAGGCTCACTATAAGTTCTCAATTTGTCTTAATTTCATTTATAAATTTCAATTTGAAATATTTGAGTTTTGTATATTTTATTTATGATATATTTTTTTGAAATATATATTGTTGATTGAGATTAACTACTAACCTAATTTAAAATTGGAAATTGGAAAACGGATTTGTTGTTCTTATTTTTTTTACATTTAGATGCCTTTTGAACCATTTTATAAAAATAAAAAATAATGTTTTTAATAAAAATAAAACTTTTGGTTCATTTTTAAATATTTGTGTCCCTGATATAAAACTTAAAAAATCGTGGGTTGATTTCTTTATAATCATAAAATTAATTTATGAATATAATAAATTTTAATTTCCCTTATTTTTTCATTTTTTTCTCACATTCAAAGTAATAGTTTAATTATTTGTGAATAATTAATAGTAGGAACTTCCTAATATTCAGAGAATAGCTTTTAGGTTCTTCTAAACCTTACTTACTTTTGCTCTAGAACATGAAAGACTTTCAGTCTCGGAGCTGCTCTGTCTTCTAGTCGATTGTTCTGTGGGCAGTGGAGACGCTGGAGGTGTTTAAGCAACTATTCCTACTAATGTGGAATACCTAGTGCTCTCAGGTTATCCATTTATCTTGCTGTCTAGTGGTACTTTCTGGAGCTTTGCTGCCATCCAAAGCATGATTTCTGGAAATGTTTGTGGAAAGGTTGAAGTGAGACTTGTGAAGATAGTGTGAGTTACTCATATGTCTTAGGATTTCAGTCCTTTGTAAGCAAGCTTTGAGGAGCGTAGCGAATTCTGTTTACTTATTTAATTCATTTTAGATCTCTTTCCTCCCCTATAGAAGTATTAGTTTATTTATTTGTGAATAATTATTATATTTAAAATCATTATCCTATTTAATAAGTATTAACTTTAAATTTAGTATTGAGGCATAGGCTAGTTATTTTAGATCAGATATGAATTGACAAATAAATGGATAAAATATGTGTAAAATATTTTCTGTAAATAGAAAGAAAAAATATTAGGAGTAAACGTTAAAAATAGAATGAATGTTCTTTCTCACGTGTAACCAAGTATTGAACTTCTAAATAATATTTTTTCCAAAGACGTTATTGTTCTATACACTAAAAATATGTATTTTCCTTATTTTTTTATTTTTTCAAACCCTTGCCCGAATTTTTTATTTTTTGTGTGTAAGATTGTTTGAGTGTTAGTTAGGTGTTCAAGAAACTTTTAGCAATCTTTAAAAGGAATTTAAGGCTCACTATAAGTTCTCAATTTGTCTTAATTTCATTTATAAATTTCAATTTGAAATATTTGAGTTTTGTATATTTTATTTATGATATATTTTTTTGAAATTTATATTGTTGATTGAGATTAACTACTAACCTAATTTAAAATTGGAAATTGGAAAACGGATTTGTTGTTCTTATTTTTTTACATTTAGATGCCTTTTGAACCATTTTATAAAAATAAAAAATAATATTTTTAATAAAAATAAAACTTTTGGTTCATTTTTAAATATTTGTGTCCCTGATATAAAACTTCAAAAATCGTGGGTTGATTTCTTTATAATCATAAAATTAATTTATGAATATAATAAATTTTAATTTCCCTTATTTTTTTATTTTTTTCTCACATTCAAAGTAATAGTTTAATTATTTGTGAATAATTATTATGGTACTTAAAATCAGTATCTTATTTAATAAGTATTATCTTTAGATTTAATATTAAGGTATAGGCTAGATATTTTAGATGGATAAAAATTGAAAAATAAATAGTTAAAATAAGTGTAAATATTTTCTAAAAATTGACAAAATATTAGGAGTAGTGGTTGTTTCTAACGAGCACGTTAGACATAGCGCAAATGCCATTTCTCCCTGGTAACCAAGCGTTATTGTTTAACATGCCAAGAATTTTATTTTTTTCCTAATTTGTAAGAAATTTAGGTAGCGACTTTGTAGTCACAAACTGACTTTTAAACCATTCCTCAATTTGATTTAATTGTCTTTCAAAATTTTCAAAGAGATATTAATGAATTAACATTTATCTATTAAAAGTCGGAAAAGTCGCTTCTTCAGGGCATACATTTTTAAAGCATAAAATAAGAACTAAACGACCTCCTTTCGAAATCATTTTGGTTTTCTAAATAGGTAATTTACCTTCCATATATATATATATATATATTAAAGTTAAATATTACAAAATCGGATGGTGCACTTGAAGCAACCCATTATTTTGCGACGAGAGTTGTTGAAACATCTAACACTTAGGTCGGATGGTATGATCTTGTCTCGGGGTATACATATTTTCTCAAGAGTCCTCCAATAACATATATTGAGAGCGAATCCATTATCTATTAATATCATTGGAACGGTCTTTCCCTCCATTTGCACATAAATGTAGAGGACTTTGTCATGATTTGTTTCGGCTAATGGAAGATCCTTTTCTTTGAAGCCAATCATGTTGTGTTATGAACTAGCATATATGATCCCTACTAGTTCTTTAGGGGTGGTGTTGGTAGAGACGTTAGCCTTGTTTAACTCATTAAAGACTGATTTCCTGTGCTTCATAGAGTATATCAAGATTTCCTAGATGGAAATGTTAACATTTGTCCTTTTCAGTTTATTGAGGAGGTTGTCTCCTAGGTTAAGAGTTTTGGGCTCATCTTCTCTTCTGGTTCCTATAGGAAGCTGGGAGGTGGATGACACATTGGCCAGGGTGATTTTTATGAAACTGGGTTAGAAATCTGTTCCACCACGCGTTGTTGTGATGTCTATCGGGGCATAAATGTGGATAGTCATTTTTTATGTCCGCCACTTAGAAGTCTCACCAAAGTGGGCTTTGGACTTCTCTTTGGGTTATGGATCTATCATGTTGATCTCTTGTTCAGTGTTATGGATCAGGTTCAGTAACATATTAAAGTCAAAAAATGCTTCATCAATGGTAAACATGTTGACTTTGTGATCCGGTAGCGGATTCTTTGCTATTTCTTGCTTGACGTTCACATTTTGATCGATCAAGTCCTAGAACAGATGTTTGAGGGCACTACAATTGTCGGTAGTGTGACCCTTTTCTTTGTGATAGTCACACCAAGCGTTATCATACTTTTCCAAGAATGGTTGATCTATTTTTGGGAAAATGAGTTTGACGAGATTTTTTTCTTAAAGAATCTTCATTACCTAACTTAAAAGCATCCTTAGATCGTCAAAGACTCTAGGGGGTTTAGGTGCCTTTGGAGGTGTAGCCTTAGTAGGAGTAGTTGTGTTTACTTTAGGATGTGGATACTTACTTGGGCTCGCCTTTTGATGCGATTGCTCCTACCAGGTAGTGGCTACCTATTGTACTGGTGTTTTTTCCTTTCTCGGGAAACGACTTAAAGGTGGGGTAGCTTTGACTGTTTTCCTTCTTTTCCTTCCTTCTCGATAGCATGATCGAGGTTAATGCCAATTTTTATAAATTTCTTCATAGTTTGGAAAGTTTAACAGCGAGTCCAACAGAATATCGTCAGGTAACGTTTTCCAAAATCATATCGAATTGTTATTGTTCGCTCGGGAGGGAATCAATTTCCTCGGCGATAGCTTTCCAATGTTCGATAAATAGGGAGAATTTCTCATTTTCTACCTATTTGATTTTCTTCAACCTCTTTTTCGTTCGAGGTTGAGATGCATTGAAAAGTGTTCTATGGACGTTGCAACCAATTCTTTTATGCTCTATAGATAGACTATCTTTTGTTGGTGATACCAGCGTAGAGAAGCATCATCAAGATATTAGGGGAATAGTGGAGAACAATTGGTTCTCCAAGTCGTAATGAGGTCATTGCGGAAGCATACATTTTGAAAAAAACGGACATATCGCTTTTTCCTATGTACTTAGACAGTGCTAGAAGTTTGACACATACCAAAATAACTACTCGTTCGATAGATTTTATAGCGTCTTTCCAGTCATGGTGTTCTTCAATGATTTTGCCCCTAAGTAACTTGTTTAGTTGGGCTTGAATTTTCACCTACATGACTTGAACTTGAGCCATTTTGCGTTCATATTTCATTAACAATGTTGATCAAATGCTGGAATTTATTTTTCCTGTGTTCTTGGTGGGTTGATTACCACCTCATGTTGTACCCATGTAGTTTGTCAATATCCTCTTCGGATTCTTCATAGAGAGAGACTTCTTCTATAGCTTGTTGACCAATAGGACGGGTTTAATGGGGGTGAGCATAACTAGGGTTGTCTGGTTAGGAAATTGAGGAGAAGGGTGTATGTTTTATGATGTAGACGGAATTTGTTGATTAGCTAAAGAAGTTGTGATCAATGTGAGTTGCTCTATTATAAGCTACAAAGATTCCTTCAAAAATATCTATAAACTCGGTCGTCGAGACCATTTCAGGTACGGAGGGGTCTCCGGCCATCTAGTGGCGTATAAACGTCTGGTTTTTGGATCTCTTTCTATGGACCTTGTCACAGTCGTGGACTATTGCGATGATAAAGAGGTGAGGGTTTGTAGATGTAACTAAGTACAAATGCAATGCATATACATATAAAATGAATCCTAGAGAGTGAACATCTCTTTTTGTGATTCGATTAAACAAACATAGGGTTGTTGTATTCATACACTCGTTTAGTTTGTTACAGACATGACTCTCTTATTGATATTTTATAGAGAGAGTCTAAAAGAGAAAATGTTTGGGATTACAGACTAATAGTTCTATTGTAGCTTGTTCCTACACTATAAACTTCTTCCTCTTCGTCTTTCTTGGATCTCTTGTATTCGTCAAGAATGACGGTCAGATAGTTCTTTTGTTTTTTGGAATACCCATTTGAGAGGCATTGTGTCATTTCTTGTGGTACCTCGTATAGGCCTTGTGATCAATCGACTTGTCTATAGCAATGGTGTTTCCCATATAAGGGGGCATAAAATTACGACCAACCTATTTGTAGAGGTCGTGACTATAGTAGAATGTGATCCATTCCAAGCCTATAAGTATGATCATGGGTATCATCCATCATGTATGTCATTATCTTGATGGGGTACCATGAGAGTATATCCCTTACTTAATCGTCACTTTTTACGAGGGGTCCGGGCGAAGCTTTCTTCATTCTTCGATATTGAAGAGAGGGGGATAATACGTCTTTGGGACATACGGGTGACAAGCGTCCAAAGACGTATATAGAGGACTAGAGGTGAGCCTATTTTGCTCATAGAAGAGGTTAAGAATGAGTCGTACAAACCCATCAATGTTTCAGCCAAGATGATACCAGAGGGGTCTTTGTTTCCCTACGCATGTGCTATGCTACCTCCATAATTTTGGATGATGGCTTATGATCTTCTAGAGCCATGAAGAAATGGACCAACATGATTGTCATTGTTATTAAGGAGGATCCCATGGTTACAGGGACTTGTACATTCTTGATTTTCATTTTTGTCCATTTCTATAAGTCAATGACATTGTTTTTTAGGATTGTTTTGGATGTTGTTTTTGTATATCAATATTCCTCTTGTAAGATCTTCCTCAGAGACATGGATTTTACACACATTTTAGGTGTAGAACGTTTTTATTATCCACCATTAGGATAACTCTAAATTCTTATAAGTTAGGTATACGACCCTTTCTCTTATGTAATAAACTCGTCCCGTGTGGGCCCATCTTCTTTGAATTTGGATCATGAAGGTGAGGTTTATTTTGAAGTTTGAGGGTCAGTCCGAAAATCCCATTATTCCACTCATTTTTGTGGAAGTTTTCAACCCATGGGATTAGCTCGACATCCGTCAGTATGGACATTGTTTATGATTGAAAATTCAAAATATTTACAATCCGTTTGTTTTGAAGAGGAAGGAACATGCTTAGAATACTCACTTAGACTATATATACATACACATAATACATATATAGTAGTCACATAAGTGGTTGTAGTGACGAGGTCTTTTGGTTGTCTAGGCATGAAAAACAACCGGCTTGGTGATAGTAGACAGGTTTTTTTGTTCTAAGGGTGGAATGATAAGAGAGTTTCATTCACCGATAGTGGAGGGGGTTAATCCATACCATAAACCATGGAATATCTAATCAATTGGGAATTTCCCCCCACCTCCATAATGTTTGTGTCATATCGGACGACTCATCATCAATAGATGGGGTCGATCCTGGGTATTCTAGTTTTTCCTCTCGAAACATCACTCGGTTTGTAGCAAGTTGTCATTCCACATTGACAATATTTGTACATAGGTGTAGAAGTATCAATTCTGATCGAGTACTTCTTTGCAAAAAGAGGTTGATGTACCCTTTACACATAAAGGCTTTAAAATTAGGATAAAACTTATACGTCTTTTAAGGTGTTGTACCTTTTAAGACAAACCTATTAAGTGTTTGAAAACGTGATATAAACGTTTCAAAAAGCCAAGTTTATGTTTTCAAGTTAAATATTTAATCCCCAATAGAGTCACTAGAAAGCTGTAACACGCGAAAAACCCCATAACATCAAGTTTCATGGAAAGCTCGAGGTTCGAGAAGTTCAACATAGTTTTGCGTGTTAGGAATTTTCTCTTAAAATAAAACATTATTTTAAGATGCCATTGATTCCTGGAAACGTTTTAAAATTAATTAATTTCAGGGTTCAATTTTAAATAATTTGGGGATTTATCAAACTATAATTTGATCTTAAAAAATCCATTAGTTTAAATTAATTATTAAACGATTAGTTATTTTGAAACAGAGTCGCCAATTGATTTTAAGAAATCAATAAAAATGGATGTACGTATACAAACGTATTTTACACCAGAGTTTCATTTGGTTCGAAATTTGTTGATACTCGGAAAAGGGCTTTCGTGATATGTCCTCCGTTCCCGTTAAAGAACGATCTCTACTTTATAAACTTGTTTTTTTATAATAAAAAATTAGTTGTATAATGTTTGAGTTTTTAACCGATTATTCTTTCGGTCCTAGTCATGCTTCTAGGTTTAAGTCTTATTTAAAATATTAAAACAACAATATTAAAATTTTGGTATCTATTTTGGATAATCGATATGGAGGATTATACCTGAAGAATATCAGTCTTTTTTAAAAATATTAGGGTTTAGAAATAAACACCAAAGAAGCCTTTATCGGAATATTTTGTGGAAATATCCCAAAAATATTTAAAATGCATTTTCTTATTTTTTCAAGATTTTTAGCAAATGATTTGGAGTATCGCACCCGACCGAGAACTCCTAAATCCAAGACTGATGACTTACATCTATGACCGAGAGATTTGACTGAGAATTCTGTCACCCGACTGAGAATTCTAGCCAAGAAACGAAAAGCCTTAGCACCCCAACCGAGGGACTACCACACCCCGACCGAGAATCCTGAACTCGGACCGAGGGTTTTCTAACATAGGATCGAGGGTTCTTAGCCCTCGACCGATAAAATTCACCCAGACCTATGACACCGGTCCTAAGGCCTATTTGGTTCCTATTAACAAACTCCAAACTTATTTTTATAATTTTGGATAAATCATTTTCTAAAAATCTCAAAACATTATAAAATGATTTCAAAATATATTTGGAATATTTCCAGAAAAACTAATTTGACTAAGGTTTGTTTAGGATATATTTTTAAACCATAATGCCTTCTAAACAATGTTCTTCGGGTATTTTTCCTCACTAGTCGTCATTAGTAACAGGTACCAGCATTTAAATTATTCTTAATACAATTATTTAAATAACGCTAAATCATACGCATGCCTAGAACTGGAAGAATAATCGGTTAAAATAAAACGTTTTATAGCCGATTTTCATTAATTTTTCACTAGGTATTTTTAAAATTATCACTTTGTCTTTCATTTTTTAATTTAGTTAATGAATTATTTATTGTTGATTTTGTAGGTACCCATACACTTCATTGTATATGTTTTCAAATTATTTTGGTTGATTTGCTCGGTTGTTGGTTGCTTTATGAAAATATTTAGATAGATGCGTGATTTTCTATCTCTTGTAATGTAAATATTGATTGTTGATATATTTTTGAATTGATGTGTAATTTATTTTTCATAGGATTATGTATTATTAATTAATTTGTACATGTGATCGATTAAAAATTGTCAAGTTTTGAAATCTTGGGACACTCTTGTGCTTATTTTGAAAAGAAAAGGTAATGTGAGGGAATTAATTTTAAAGTTATTGAAAATTTAAAGTTTAAAATTGAGGCTTTATTGACGGCCACATAACTTATTAATTTGGGAGAGATTGAGATACTTAATGGGAAGTCGTCATACGCCTTCTTTATATTTTTTATATTATTTAACCTCACGACTAGAAAGTTGCCAAATAATTTAAAATTTTATAAAATTAAAAGATGTGAGTTCGACGTTTAGTTATGTGTGAGAAAGAGTTTTGTAGACAATATGTCCATAACGCCTCGCAGGTCTCTAATAATTAATTTTGATCCTTTTTCAAATTTCTTCCGCTTTACATTTTATAATTTTTCATTTTAATATTTTAAGGATTGCATTAGATAATAGGGAAGGAAGAATAAAGAGATAAACAAACCTAGAAGCTCGGAAAAATAATCCATAAACAAAGTTTTTCTAAAGGATTAGATATATTTTATTATAATTTATTTTATTTTATTTTTGTAAAAAGAGCCTAACTCAAATATGTTCTAAATTTATAAAACCCTCAAAGGCGTCCCTATTTTAATTGGTGTCCTACTCCTATTTGAACTTGTTCTATGTAATTAATAGTTAGGATTCTTTCCATCTTAACTATCTTGAATGATGCAGTCAACAAATTTAAAAATCAAACATATCTAATAAATCAAACATATCTAATATTGAAAAATCATTGATTTATATATATTTATATATATATATATATTAAATATATAATGAAACTAGGATGAAAATATATATTTATTTATTCTTCATATTTATAATAGTTATTTTTTTATAATATTTATAATTTTACTCCTAAAGCATGTTATATATATATATAGTATTATAAAAAAATAACTCTTATAAATATGAAGAATAAATAAATATATTGGTGAGAATATATCTTGAATTGTGTTTATCAGAAATACCGACCATTCGATACATAAAAACCGTTCATAACTATACAACTTAGATTTTAAGTTGAAAATCCTGACACAAAATAGAATTGAGATCCCTAAATAAAACCTTAACCAAAAGCACTTACAATAAATTTTATAATTTTAATGTTTATTTTAAATTATAGGCTTATATTTTTTAATTTTTTTAAGAAAAGAGAAAATAATTTTGTAATCAAGAACCAACCTTGGAAATTAATTATAAACAATTTGAGGTACATTATTGAAAAAAAAAAAAAAAAAAAAAAAAAAAAAGTAGCCCATCTTCTCTCGAAGACAACTTAATTTTACCATGTAGTGAATTTACATACAAATACGTACAATTATTGAAAACAACCAACATAAAAACTCGCCGTAGACACAATTTTGTAAGCATGAAGAAGATCGATCAGCTTTTGAATGATCCCAATGATTTAATAGCTGCTGCCCTAAGAACAATCTGGTGATAAAAGGCAGCTATGGCCGCTCCGATGAAGGGTCCGACCCAGAAGATCCATTGGTCATCCCAAGCTTTGTCTTTTCCGTAAATCACCGCCGCCCCAAAACTCCGAGCAGGGTTAATCCCGGTGCCGGTTATTGGGATCGTTGCCAAGTGAACCATGAAGACGGCGAATCCAATAGGAAGCGGCGCCAGAACAGGAACGTGCGAGTCACGCGCGTTTCTCTTGGGGTCGGTTGCAGAGAAAACAGTGTAAACAAGGACGAAAGTCCCAATAATTTCTGCTCCAAGTCCGGTGCCGGTGCTGTAGCCGGTGGAAAGTCCGTTGGCGCCGCCGCCGTATTTGACATAGTGAGCCTTCTGAAAGGCCTTGACCAAGCCACAACCGCAAATGGCTCCCAAGCATTGAGCCACTATGTACAGTACGGCTCTGATCAAGGACACCTTACGAGCCAAGAATAGACCGAATGTGACTGCTGGGTTTATGTGCCCACCTGTAAAATTGTATTTAATTAGTTTTAGACAATCTTAAGGAGACATATATAGTTTTGAAATGAAATGCGACTGACCGGAGATGCCGGCGGTGCAGTAAACGAGGACGAAAATCATGCCGCCGAAAGCCCAGGCAATGCCGAGGATGCCGACGCCGCCGCATTGGTCGGTTTCGGATTGGCTTTTGTAGCCGATGACAGTGAGGACAGTGATGTAGAGGAAAAGCAGAGTGGCTACAAATTCGGCGATGGTGGCTCTGTATAATGACCATTTTGTTAGCTCCTCTAGGTCAAACAGGGGTGCCGGCGGTGGGTCTTGGTAGTCCTTGGCGCTGAATTGATCTCCAACTTCGACGTCTTTACCCATCTCTGGTTTTTTTTCTTTGAGGAAGGAAGAGAAAATGCTGAATTAAGTAAGAGTTATGGGTTGAGTGAGAATCAATGAATCATAAATGATTCTATTTATAATACTTTCCTTTACCCACTCTTCTATTCTAGAGCTATCTTTCTAAAACATTTAAAATATAATAATGTAAAAATAAAAAAAAATAAAAAAGTTAATTACACTGTTCAGAAGCAGACAACCATGAGTGGGGTGGCTAATAGAATAATAATTATTGTTAAAGATTAAAGATATAGGGCTTGTTTGATTCCCTCTTCTATCCTATCCTAAATAGGTAGATATTCTCAGCCGAATTGAGGTCCGAGTCCATCATGCGGCAAGTTCTGCGTTTAATCCGTTGTCATATTTTTGGTTTAATGTTGGTTATTTGAGTTTTTTTAAAATAAAATAAATAATTTATTTGAGTTTTTAATTGATTAAAATCACTATAACAAATTTTTTTATTAAAATTTTAAATTTTATAAAAATAAATATATTTTAATATTTTAATTAATTAGTTGAGATAATTAAAAATAAATAAATGTGATATATAATTTATGAGTAAAAATCCAAAAAAAAAAATGAGATCAATCATAAAGATGACCATGATACCCATAAACGTAATACCCTGAATATTTCTGATCTGGATTGAAGATGGCAATTTAAATTGGATTTAAGTTAGAGATAAAAATACAAATGAAAATACTTTTGGGATCGAATTGACAGATGAGCAATGGTTGATAACTGGCCCAAAATTCTTCATCAATTCTTACACAAAAATAACATATATAATAAAATGATCCAAAAGAATATTTAAAATTTCTTATTCTTCTAAATCTTATCTCTAATTTTAAGTTTAATAAGTTTAATATTACTTCGTTTTCAACAAGATAGAGTAAAAATGTCATGTTACAAAGTATTTAAGATACTTATAAAAAATTGAATATACGAGATATCTCGAGAATGAAAATTGAATACGAGGAATCAACGGAGATAAAGATTGAGAATGAATAACTATATGAATTTTGGGGATAGATAATAGCATATGGTGTTGCCATCACTAATCAATCCACGTCCACCTTAACTATTATTAACAAAAAAAATTATTAATGCAATTAATATTAAATTCCTTATCTCATAAATAATTGAAATGATTATTCTTTAGCCGAAGCTGATCATTGATTAGGTTAAGTCATGGGGTGGCTCCTCTGACCTGTTGGATGGACGGTGTTTGTGTCATTATCTCTTTAATTATTTATGTTTATTTTTATTTCTTTCATTTTAATATTTCAACATATTTAGTATAATACGAAACCAGATCATATTTTAGTTTTTAATATGATAAGTCAAATTAAAATGAATTATTATAGAATTATATTATATAGAATAAAATTATCTTTTTGAGTGGATATATATCCTCTCCGGTCTTCACCTCCCCTTTCTCTGGCAATATTGATAATAAGGACGGTGTATGTGATGTGACGTTTCATCTGATTTTGAACTATTATTTTAAAATAGAAGAAACACAATTAAATATAAATAATTTTGATATATTTTAAAATTGTACAAATTATTAATTTTATATAAGGTTTGATTATGCTCATTTATAAAATGGCCAAACAATCATAGCACACATCCAAAATTCATATTACCGCCCCCATTATGGAATTTAATTTTTTTATACAAAGACTATTGAAACTTTTATTTATCTGAGGATGATATATGAGACGACAATATTGTTATTTATAATTTTAATTTTATTTATATCTTAATATTAATAATTATATCCTTGTATTAATATAATTTATTGTTTATAGTTACAATAATAAATGTGTATGTGTCGTACCATGATTTTAATTTAAAATGTTATTAATAAAAAAAATATGGCATTATAAAATTATTCTGACCTATTGGTAGCCCATAAAATTGGTTAAATTATAAAATATCATTTGATTTTATACAATTTTAGTATTAGATATATAAATTTAAACAACTTTAACAAAAAATTCTAAACAGATTAAAAATATTAGTTCATGCTAAATAATTATAAAGGTAAGTTATAAGAATAAATTGAATCAAAATATTTCTACCAACTAAAAATATAAAAAATGTACATCCTTTTTATAATTATTCTTAAAATAAAAAGAAGAAGAAAATTACAGTAACACATATTTGAACTCATAATCTTGAAGACTTTAAAGTTATAATAAAATCAACATAATGTTTCTTACTCAATTTTTTTTTCTAATTTTATTTGAGTTAGAGATCAACCAAAATTATTATTACTTATCCAAATTGATTATATATAAATGAATACTTAGGAACTAACATGATTTCAATTTCATTATAATTGTTTAAGTAGTAGAACTTGTAACTTTTGATTTTGTATGAACCACTTTTACCATGATCGTCCAATTCAATAACAATAGATTTTCTGGAGCCTTTTAGAGCTCATTTAATTAAAGAGTTTTTGAGATAAAACCTAATTTTTATTTCAAAACTTAAATATCTTATTAACAATCAAATTAAATAATTTATTATTTAAATATACCAAAACTACTATATGGCCTTGTTCTTGTCAGATTTTTATTTTAATCCCCACCCATTCACTTTTCAAATCAATTACTTCTTATTCAAATCATTTCCAAAAAGACAAAAATACTTTTTTATTTTAAATTTATATATTTAAATATTAAATATTTAGATTGAAAAAATGAAAAACTATCATTAATTAGGAAGGTAAATAAAGAAAGAATGAAATTATTATTTTAATATTAAAATAGTACGTACGGTCTTTTGTAATAATTACTTTGGGTCCAAACTATACCTATAATTTTATCATTTCTTTAAATTATCATTCTCTCCCCTACACTATATCATTTAAAATTGAAAGATAAATTAGTCTTCAAATTTTAAAAACCAAATTTTTTCTAATTTTTACCAAACAATAATTTTTATAATAAAACTCAGATAAAACCCAAAAAAAACTCATTTCCTCAAACAAACCCATCATAGGGCAGCCATAAGTATATTCTATCATAAGTTTATTTTGAGGCAGCAAATATCAAGTCTTTGGGATCATTCAAAAGCTTCAATATACAAACTGAATGAATCTCTCTAGGTGTTTTAAGTAAGATTGATGATTAAAGGTTTTAATTAATTGTGTCACTGCAAATCAAGATTGTCTTGTGGTGAAGATGGTTGCCTTTATTTTCCACATTTATGATTGTATCATCTATATTACCTTGTTGACTCACCTCTTTTACTAGTTTGAGAATTGAAATTCATTATAATTTTTTTTTTCAGAAACGGAAAAGTAATCTTATTAAAAAAGTCTAAAAGAAAATTCACATAAAATTAAGGAGAGAACAAATAAAGAAAATGTGGTTTTCTTAATAGTTTTTATTATAAAAATAATGTATTGAATAAAAATGTAGATAATTTGTATTTTTAATGAATTAAATATTATTATATATTACTCAGATTATTTAATAAATTGAAAGATGATATATCGAATCATCATTACTCATGTGATTGAAACAGACAATCTGATGCAATAAGATTTGGGTAAAAACAGAATCCAACATTATAATATGATCATTTCACCTTTTTTTCTTCTTCTTAATTCTTATAAATTATAAGTTTAAATTTAATATAAAAAAATAATTAATAAATAAATAATAAAATATAATATTTACAAAATTAAAATTAACCAGCGATGATTTATATATCAAATTTTATAAACAATTTATAAAATAAAACTGGCAAATCAAGCAATTTTTCAAAAGTTTCTACAAAGATGAATTCATTTGAGTTCTTGAACGACAAAGGTTGAAATAGAGTAAGTCGAACGAACCAATTAAATAGTCTCGGATGAATCTTTATCAAATATTCTGAGCGACATTTAAAAATATCCTTAGTTGAAAGTCAGTAAACAACGCCGGAAAAAGTCATGCCAACTGAAAATTGATCATTTACATATATAACCGAAATAATCTGAAATTCATACACATCATGGGAGGATATTTGTAAGAGATTTTCCATATAAAAGATCAAATCTAGTAACTCTTTATTAAAAAAAATAAAAAAATAACTTCAGATTCGACTATTTAATTTCAATTGCTACTAAGAATGGAACGAATACGAACTCAAAAAATGATCACCAACAGAATCGGAGGATATGATCAACAAACGATCCACCAGCAATTGAGAGTATTATTCAGATTATAAATATTTGAAACAAAAAAATCGATTCGACTAAACAAGATGTCGGGCCGAACGAAACACAACATCAACTCAAATCTGAGTAATGGAAAGAGAAACAATGCATACGTCGATGCTATAAAAGTCATCGAAAAGGTCAAGAAAATTTGATTTCTCAACTTCTTTTTCAAAAAATATTTTTCTAGATAAATGAGAATGATATGTCATTTTCAACGTAATATATATATATATATATATGAAAACTATGAATTTATAATTTTATGATGGTCATTTACCGAGCCTTGTTCATATTAACCGGGTTATTTTAATAATTTAGTCGTTTATTTAATTTTTTTTAATTGAGATTATGAAAATTTGAATTATTTATTGAAAATATTGAAAATATATTAATATATATTATATAAAATGTATTTTAATATTTTTTGTTAATAAATTAATTAATTTGATTGATGATATATATATATATATATATATATATATATATATATATATATATATATATATATATATATATATATATATATATATATATATATATATATATATATATATATATATATATATATATATATATATATATATATATATATATATATATATATATATATATATATATATATATATTGAGATTATTTAAAAGTTGTTTATACAACTCAACCCCGAATAATCACATAATATCTAATAATGGGATTATCAAGATAGAAAAAAATGGGTTTGGTTTATGAGTTTTGGAGAGAAAATAACTTATGGGTATTTGGGTATTAGAAAATGATGAAGTTTGAAAATATCAATTTAATTAGCTTTTCAATGATTAGAAGATGAACAAGGTTGAATTGACTCTTTGTAAGAAGTGATTGATAGTGATAAAGTTGAAGCCACAAAGATGAGATCTAAAGTATTTGGTTTTATAATGTACATTGTATTTAAAAGTATGTTTTTTGAATTTAGTTTTGCTACTTATGTTACTACTTTTGGGTCAAATAATATATTTGATTATAGAAACACTTATTTTTATTATTTTCTTAGTTTAATTTTCTATAAATCGTCAAAAAACCAATTAAAAGGTATAAAATAAGAGAACATTTGCTCTCACCTCTTATTATTTTATTAATCATGTTTAACACAATACATCATTTGCAGAGTTTGACATCAAATATTCTAACATAGAATTATTCACAAGTAAATAAGAATTAAACACCCTAGTTGCAATATTGTATGGATTGACATAAAAAAAAATGAAGTTTGGTTGTGGCCAATTATATATATTTTTTAAAATCATCTATTTAATAAATTAATAAATGTTTAAACACACCTAAACAAAAACATAATATGAAAAAATAAATAAGTTAAAAAATAAAATAAAAATAAATAAATACAATTAATTGGCTCGAAGGCTAAAAAATAATAAGGTCTCATACACATTCAAAAGTTTTCCAAATCTAATTATCGACATCGTATAATAATTTTTAACTAGTAGTTAAATGTTTTTCGATTTTTTCAAATGAGATAGTTCATCATAAAATTATAGAGACAGAGATAGTGTAAGTCTAAACAAGTTCACATATTTTTTTGGTCGAAAATATAAGTTAATTTTAGAGAGTGATCAACTCTATTTTTTCTTTTTAAAATCTATGACAAACTACATTATTAAATATGGTCTCATTATAAAAATGATTCAAAGAGGAAAAAAGGAATATTTATTATCGACAATTCATGAATCATGACCGTCCATTCATTGCATGATTGACAAGTGGCAGAATATCTACCACAAAACCCTTCATTTTCCAATTTCGACAAAAAAAAACGTTTGGAAATTATTTGCCTAGGAGTGATCTAATGGACACGTGGAATAGTATTAGTGGACAAATTCATAGGAAGAGAAATTTGAGTGCTCTTTGTTGTGGTCTAGGTCGGATGGACGGTGGAAATCGTCGTCCTTTTCTTTTTCATTTTTTCTATTCAATTATTTGTTTGAGTTGATAATACAAATAATTAAGTTTATTATTAAATTGTAATAATATTGTTTTCCCTTAAATTTATTGTAATAATAATAATAATAAATTAGAGAATATATATATATATATTTAAATAAGACAATATTGAGATTGGGTAAAACAAAAACCTATAAACTAAAGTTTAAAAATTATATTGGTTTGGTGCAGATGACGTGGCATATTATTTTTTACAATTATAAGTAAATTTGAGTATCAATTATTTTTTTTTTGTAAACAAGTTGAGAAAAGAAGGATGGTCCCATTATTATCAAATAGAATCTATGTTCAATTTGAGAGTGTAATTTATTTATTTATTTTTTATAAATTGAGACCAGACGTGTTAACTTAAATGAGAAAAGGAATATTACAATTCAAAAGAAACAAAAGTCACATGCATAAGTTAGGTGTCTATATGGGTGCATCATTTTCAAGGTTGGTATAATTTTGTCTTATAATTTAAGCAATTGATAATTAAAAAAATATATATGTTTTTTAAAATTATATAATAAATATATTGAGAGTCTAAATATATGATGATAATAATAATAATAATAATATATATCATGTTTTAGGATTTGTTTGATTGTACTTATAAACAATAATAAATTTTGATGGCGTAATAAATTATTATAATAATTTTTGTAAACAAGTTAGAGTGTACAGTATGTATAAACTCAAATATACATGAGCGTTAAAGAATAAACTAAATGATTTAGAATAACTAAAATAAATAAATTAAAATGATTAAATTTATTAAACACAAACAACATTAACTATTTAAATAAATGAAATATATCAAATATACACTAACTCTAACGAATAAATATATTAAATATACACTAACTCTAACGAATAAGTTGTCTATTAACTTAATATGTTCCTATTTAGTATTTTGGTTAATAAACTAATAAAAACTTTTAACAAAATTTTGAATTATTTCAAATTAACAAGTTATAACCATTTAATTTTATATAATGATTATTATTTGTATTATTAAAGTGTGTTTTAGCGATAAATATAGTATAGTTTTTAAACTGGTTCGGTCGCGACCGGACCTGCAAATCCGGTGAACCCGTAGCAAAATCAGGATTGATAAAAAAAAACATAAATGCAATCAACGTAATTAAAGTCGGCAACCCGTAGGTTGGACCAGAAATCCAGTAGCCTTCATCCTATTTTTTTTAAAAAAAAACTTATTTTCTTTCTCATTTATCACTCTTTCATTTCCCATTTCCCCGTTTTTTGGTTCTCATTGGGTTTACCTATTTATAGTTCCATGTAGATAGATTATCGATTTCTAGTTCTAGACACTGAGAATGATAAACTCTTTCATTCACCTCAAGCTCCACCTTCTACCCGAACTAGCTAATTTCGTTTTACTAGACTAAAAAACGATTTAATATGGCATTGTAAGTTATAACTTAAAACTAGTTCTTCTCAACATAAGAGTATAGTAAAAAATCGGAGGTTGTAATTTGATTTTGTCCATCACATAATCTAATTAGTCTCTTTTATTTCAAATTCTTTGAAATTCTTGTATCATTTTCTTTTTAAAATTTTGCTTATTTTGAGGTTCATTTTTCATATAGTTGATGACAGTAGTTTGATGAATATATTGTAATTGCGAAATAATATTTTGAATTTTAATCTCTATTTTGACTATTATTGTATAAAAAATTTGATAATTTTTTTTTAATTTTTATATTATTTTATTATTAAATGAAACTCACTAGTGAACCAGTTAATCCATAGTTAATCCATTGATTGAACTAGTAATTCAGGGGGCTGAGTTTCAAAACTATGGGTAATATAATACAACAACTACATTTTCATTACAAAATTAGAATAAAATTTTGTTTAAAAAGATAAAGATGACAGGTTAAAAAAAAATAGATGATAGTAGGGTTAAAAAAGATAACTATTCATATAAGAAGTGATAAGTACAAATTAAATATGTATACAAATAAAAAAAAATTACAGTGGAGAACAGTAAGTGGGCATGCCAGTAGCACTAGCACCGTCCAACACTTATTGGCCTCATTTTAAATGTTTTTTTTATTTGTTCGAGAATTCGTGGTGTCAAAGCAATCAAAGAAAAAAAAAACATTATTATTAATAAAAAAATTCTTTTACATACATGTGTTCTAAACAAGAGTTTGTTAAATTAAGTTTTCACAAATTTTTAATTTTGGATTTTATTATGTCATATACTATGCTTAAACTATTTCTCTGTCTTTATTTTAATAATTTATCTCCTATACAATCTAAAGGGATAAGTCTGACATAAAAATCAATATTTTTTAAATTTTATAAAATTAAATTGAATCAATCTAGTCATAGAAAGCAAAAAAAGAAAAGTTTGTATAGATTGGGGGCGGTGGTTAATACTTAATACAGGGACAGCACAATGCTTTCTCTTCATCTATAAATAGACACTAAAAGATTTTATCTTTATCACTCAACCATCACCAATTAATCCCTTTTTCTCTTTGAAAAAGAAGCAAGATTTGATCATGGGTAAAGACATTGAAGTTGGAACCAAGGATTACCAAGACCCACCGCCGGCACCCCTGTTTGACCTAGAGGAGCTAACAAAATGGTCATTATACAGAGCCACCATCGCAGAATTTGTAGCCACTCTGCTTTTCCTCTACATCACTGTCCTCACCGTCATCGGCTACAAAAGCCAATCCGAAGCCGACCAATGCGGCGGCGTCGGGATCCTCGGCATTGCCTGGGCTTTCGGCGGCATGATTTTCGTCCTCGTTTACTGCACCGCCGGCATCTCCGGTCAGTCACATTTCATTTCAAAACTATACATGTCTCCTTAAGATTGTCTAAAACTAATTAAATACAATTTTACAGGTGGGCACATAAACCCAGCAGTCACATTCGGTCTATTCTTGGCTCGTAAGGTGTCCTTGATCAGAGCCGTATTGTACATAGTGGCTCAATGCTTGGGAGCCATCTGCGGTTGTGGCTTGGTCAAGGCCTTTCAGAAGGCTCACTATATCAAATACGGCGGCGGCGCCAACGGACTTTCCACCGGCTACAGCATCGGCACCGGACTTGGAGCAGAAATTATTGGGACTTTCGTCCTTGTTTACACTGTTTTCTCTGCAACCGACCCCAAGAGAAACGCGCGTGACTCGCACGTTCCGGTTCTGGCGCCGCTTCCTATTGGATTCGCCGTCTTCATGGTTCACTTGGCAACGATCCCAATAACCGGCACCGGGATTAACCCTGCTCGGAGTTTTGGGGCGGCGGTGATTTATGGAAAAGACAAAGCTTGGGATGACCAATGGATCTTCTGGGTTGGACCCTTCATCGGAGCAGCCATAGCTGCCTTTTATCACCAGATTGTTCTTAGGGCAGCAGCGGTTAAATCTTTAGGATCATTCAAAAGTAGCGGTAGTACTGCCTACTAGTTGATCAAGATCTGAAAATTAAATTATGAATAAATTAAGGAGTGTTTAAGACCCTAAATCAAAATGTCTGCTGTTTTTTTGAATGATGTACTCAAAATGTAAATTTCCTCCTTTTTCTTTTTGCTGTTGGTTATCCTATTTCAAGTAATTTAATTAAGTAAAACCGAGATAATAGACTTTTTAAGTTCATATTTGAACCATTATACATAAACACTAACAAAATTTCCTGAATTTTCTACCATTTTGGGTAAAAGAGTAAGATGTGTAATAACTTTCTCTCTTAACTAATGTGGGTTGGTTTATTTGCTCTTGGGTCAAAGTGGGTTTGTTTTGCTTAAAAGTAAAGGCTACATATTTAAAATCTAAATTAGTTAGCTTTCCGAACTTGTTTACTAACTTGGTTTTTAAATAAAGGGCTTATATTTATTGTTTTGTTAAGAAAAGAAAGAGATTCCACTAGGCTTTCATCCAAAACTAAAAACCAACTCTTAGAAATTCAAAATTTGGGCTAGTTTGGCAATTGAGAAGCAACATTAAAGATATCTAACAATCGAAAGTGATATTTTGTCATGCAACTTTATAATTTTTTTATCGAGATATCTAACAATCGAATATATATAATAATATGTAAACTCTGAATTAATTTAGTTTTGTTAGAATTCTAGAAATAGAAATGAATTGATAGGTAAGTTATTGTTAAAATGCACCATTTATCATTAACAATCAAAATCATATAATTGGTTACAAATCAATTTGAATACACTGGATGCACGCTTCTTTTTGTCTTCACTACTTAATTTAGTTTAGTAATATTTTATTTGATGCATACAAATCAATCCACACACTTGCTCTTCACTAATTAATTTATTATTACCTGATATTTGTCTTTTGTTTTTACTTTTTTTTTGTTTTTTGTTTTTGTGTTTATTTACTTATTTTCACTTATTTTCACTTGTGTGTCATGTTTAAACGAACTTAATCATTTTTTACTATATATGCATCATTTTTTAAAAATAAACATAAAAATAAAACTAACCTAATAATAACTATTTGCTAAGTTATTTAACTGTTAAAGGGTTTGTTTGGTTGAAATTATTTAAATAATCGAACATAATCAAACATCATTTCATTTCATGTTTAATCCATCCTATCACTCAATGTCTAAGCATTAATATTCATTTTAGAAGATGATTGTTAGACTAAGTAGTAAAACTCCTTCAAATTAGAATATAGATTCGTTAAGTAACTATATATGTTATTCGTAAATGTAATTGCTAAGCTAAGTAGGAATATTCATTAAAATCAAAGTATATTGTTAAGCTATAACAATATTCTTTCACAACAAAAATTAATCGTTAAGCTAAGTAACAATAATTATGCAGACCATAATATAATCATTAAGCTAAGTAATTATATTTATTTAACACCCGAATGTAATTGCTAAGCTAGGTAGGATAAAAGTTCTCGTGTTCCCTAACTTAGCGGTATTCCCGAGAGGTTCGTTAGGTTTGTCTTCTCTCATCCGAAATAAATTATAAAATTGGAAATTTTCAAAACGTAGTGCCTATGTTGAAGCTTGGACATGCATTTTTCTAAACCGAGTGATTTCTACAAATTTGTCCTAGAAGGGCATTATGTAGACACTTATTTTTAAGTTCGAATTTTTATAGTTTATAAAAAATTATTTTTGAAATAATTGAATTTTCAAGAATAATTGATGTCTAACTTCAATAAGTTAAGGTAAAAAAGTTTTTTTATATATACAATAACGAAAATTTGAATTATTAATTGTTTTGTTTATTTAGATTAGAGTTTAATTATATTAAGACAAGTCTTTTCCCTTTATGAAATCATTTATTATTTTGATAAATTAATTAAAAAATTTCTTTTCAATAATAATAATTTGATTAATTGTTTAAAACTAGGAATAATTATATTATATCTACACTTTTAATTATTTTGTTTAACCAAAAGTGAAAGTACTAAAGCCTCTAGCAATAAGCAAGAGGAAAGCAATAATAAGACATTTTTGAATTAAAAATTCAAATGACCAATTAATAATGACAATAAAATCAATAGATTATTTAATCCTATTGCCTGAAAATTTGACATGTCAATTGAAGATTTCTCCCTTTTAAACCATTTTGACATGTTAAGAGTGGAATTCTTTTCAAAAGGTGTAGGTAGTTGTAAATGGGCCTTGGGCCTAGAGCTTCTCCTATCAATTTCATATATAAACACTATTCACACATGCCTTTAGGCTGCTCTATTAAAAATCACCCTAAGCAAACACCAATTTGTGTTGAGTTGTGTTTCAAAATAGTTGCTTAGGGCTCACGATTTTAACCTCAGTAGAACAAGATCGTAGCTGCATATTGTAAGCTTCTTGATCTACTTTGTTGTCTTTGTCTTTGTCTTTTAACTATATAAAAAATGCATTGTTTTACTTTTTTATTTCTTTATGTAGATGCATGTTTGCTTTCTAGTTTATGTTTTAAATCTATATTTTGTTATGTAAATATGTAATATATAAACTGACTTGTAAATAACAAAAAAAAAAAAAAAATAGAAACTAAACGAATCAAGGATCTCTTGACCCAAAAATAATTTTAAAACCAAAATCAGCCATTGAAATGACCATTTGAATGACTATCGGTCAAAAACTTTCAATTCATGAGCGAATATCGTTCCAAAAACCTAAAATCTAACCAAGAGCAAAATATATATATTATTTTGCTTTATCTGTTTAGATTTTAATTTATTAGAGATTAGATCTAAGATTTTCTTTTATATAACTATTTATATGCATGTTACTAGCATATTTGTCAAGTTTTATTTAATTTGGGTTCGATTTAGATTTGTAGACTCTCGTTCTTGTTCCCCAAATTTATATTTTTATATAAATCTAGAGTGTAACATTTTTTTAAAATAAAATATTTTTTTAAAATAAAATTATTTTGGAGAAATATTATCGTATCCATTATATACAAAAATAAATTTTATATGACTATTATTAATAAAATAAAGTGTAAAATAAATAATATTTTGATAAATATGTTAAATTTTAAATGATTTAATCTATTATTAAAAATGATATTTTATTTATATACTAAAATAAATAAACTAATATATATATATATATATATATATATATATATATTAATGTTAGTTTATTTGGACAAATAAATAGACTAAATAAAATAAATAAATATTAATTTTTTTTTTGCAATTAAAGAAAATAAAAAAAAAAAAGATAAAAATAAGAGATTATATGAAGCAAAAAATGACCGAAATTGCATGACAAACTAGTAGAGGTGTTTTTTACTGTAAATAAAATATACCGATTTCAAATGTATGAAATTGAAGTTTATAAATGGAATTAACACAAAATGAGAGCTTACAATACCTTAAAATACCTTAAATTCTTCTTAAAATGTTAAAAAAAAAAATGAATGGATAACTAACTCTCAAACAACTCACGTACGAAAAATAAAAAAATTTACACAGAAACTTGAAAATTAAAAATCGTGAATATATTTCAGCATTTTTCTTATTTTTCTCTCTGTTCTTTTTTCTTTTGCTTGTCTTGGTTTAATATAGTGGTCTAAATACTCTTGTTCACGAAGAATTTTGGCTTTCTTTCCGGGAAATGTTATTTTGGAATTTATAGTTGTAAATAGAACTTTAGTTTGCCTAGGTCATTTAGGTCATTTTTTCCTTCAAATCTACATTCTTTTTCTTTCTTTATTATCTTTAATCCTGTAAAAAAATCAAAATTAATATTTATTTATTTAATTTAACTTATTTATTTGCACAAATAAATTAGCAATAATATATATATATATATATATATATATATATATATATATATATATATATATATATATATATATATTAATCTATTTATTTTATTAACACATATAAAATAAAATAATATTTTTAATAATAGATTAAATCATTTAAAATTCAACTTATTTATTAAATTATTATTTATTTTATTTGCAACACTTTATTTTATTAAGAATAGTTGTATAACTTTTTTTTCTTGGATATATAATATTATTTCAAAACAATTTTACTTTTATAAAATATAATTAGGTAGGTTTTAAATTTATTTTAAAATATAAATTTAGGGAACAAAAGTGAGAGTGACTTTAAGTTTCTTAAATCATAATCCTAAAAACACACAAACAATTTATCATATGATGAGAGTGACTTTAAGTTTCTTAAATCATAATCCTAAAAACACACACAAACAATTTATCATATGATAATGGGTATTAAATTATATAAAATTAAATAAAGGTTTGTTTTCAATCTTTATTGGTGCATTATTTGTGTAAGTTTATGCGTGGAAGTAAATATGATGTTATAAAGTTTAGGTAAAAAAAATATTGTAAACACTTAATTTTTATATCTCAATTTATAATTTTTAATAATCTTTAATCACCTGAATTATTTTCTAATTTTTTTTATAAGGTTTTATTTCAGGTGATTTAAAATAAATACTTAATTTGGAAATGTTATTTATCTACAAATTTCTAACATAATTAAAATCTAACTAATTTTAAAATAAAATAAAAATACAAACAAATATAATTAAAAGAATTGGCGATATATATTTATTTATCACTAATATTATTTATATTTGTTTAGTAGAAAAGAAATTAAAAAAATAAAAAGTTGGTCGGATACGGGTTTTCTTCCAGATTTTGTGTTTCATTATGTACCACATTTACAAAAATATGTTAGATTTTTCATTCTCTTTTCATTACTTTTGACTCATTTAATAAAATAATATTTTGTTTGTGAAGATCATACATAATGAAACACAAAATCTAAAACATCAAATTTGGTGTCTCGTGTGCAGACATTGGACCACCGCCAGAGCCAATCAAATGGGAAAGGATCAAGTCAACTGAATAAATGGTTAACTCAAGCGTGAACCTGGGCAGGCCCAGACCAAAGTGTGAAAGCCTGAACACGGAACACCAACAGGTCACCTACACGATCACCCTACGCAGTTTGTCTTCTTCCTTGTGTAGGCATCAATGCCAACTGAAGGCAGGGGGCTCATTTGGATAAGGTAAACGGAATCCCAACTTCAGTCATACTCAATCAAATCTAATAAATTAAAATGAAAAATGATCACAATGACAGTGTGGTCATTTCTCATATCCTTAAGAGGCATCACAATAACTAGAGAGAAGAGGAATTTTGACCAAAAAGTGATCGACAATTAATGATTGTCTACCAAAACTGAAGACCATGGGCTAACATCCCGAGTTCGGGCTGCCTATAAAAAAAATCTTCGTCATTCTAAAAAGAGAAGAGAAGAAAGAAGAAAGACATTCACACGAAAAACTGTCATTAACAAGTTTCTTCAAGCTTTTGTGTTTTTTTTTTTTAAACAAAGACATTACTAAGTCAAAAGTTTCTTAAAGTTGATAGAAGTTATCCCAAATCATTGTAAGTTATCAATTTAAGTATAATATAAGTTTTAAACAAATTTAAAATTTTACAAATTTGAGTTTTTATGTTCTTCAATATTGCGTTGTTCTTCATTTGGTTGATTGAAAAACATTCCTTACATCATTTAGAAGTTTTTTTTCGATTTGTAATTGATCCATTCATTTTAAATAAGAAATGCTCAATTTGAATTTTTTAAAATGGAGTGTTTTCTTGAACTCTAAAGCATCCTAATAGCTTCTAAATAATATAGGGAGTATTTTTTTTAACCAACCCAAATGATTTGATTTAGTTTTTATTTGGGGGAAAA